>NW_015151162.1:96320-228745 GCF_000732505.1 Cyprinodon variegatus | reverse complement strand
CTCTTAAATGTGTGACATGTGTATGTAAAACAAATTATTCCCCACTTTACTATTCTTTGTCAGTTAGCGCTGCCCATCACTATAATGTTTCATTCCTAATATATAGTGAAATTAGGCCAATAGGCTTTAACTTTAACAGCTTTAAGCATTCAATTATTTTCTTACTTGAGCTCATCCTCCTCAATGAAGCCACTCTTGTCCTGGTCAATGATGTAAAAGGCCTTCTTGACATCATCAGCACTCTTTCCAGCTAGACCGCAAGTCTTGAAGAATTTCTTGTAGTCGAATGCATCTGCACATGAAATCAGAAGAGCTTATTATCCTGCTAAAGACCAAAGAAAAAAAAAGCAGTAGAGATAAATATAGTTAATGGTACTTAAAAAGCACAGATAGAAAGCAGTGAATGAAATACCTTTGCACTCATCCAGGGCTTTAGTAATGTCAGCATCATTCAGTACACCTGCGAAAGCCATTTTGATCTGCAAGGATAAAATATTGATTACCACAAACTTTCTTAAAAACAGTTCACCTTAAAGTGAATGTTATATTTATATAAAGGACATGGTTATTGGTCCCTTGATAGAAAAAAATCAAACAATCTAAAGAAATTTTAAGTGAACCACATAAAGTTAACAGCATGTGCTGCATACACAAAAAGAATATAATGTTCTGTCTTGTGTTATCTTTAAGAGATTAAACAAGACTAGAGAGGGTCCAGGTTTTAAATAAGTCAGTCCAATTCTCTCTGAAGTGTAGGTTTGGCATTTCTTGATTCCTTCCAAAGAGCTGAGCCTTACATGTGCAACTATTGCAAGATGCTGAGGTTTGACCAATAATCCATGTCTCCCCATCTCTCTCTTTTTTTTTCTTTACAACTGATGCTCCCAAAGGTTGCAACTTAGTCTATTTCTTTAGATGCTGCATTGCAGTGGGAAGTCCTCAGTAAACCCCAGTGTAGAATTAAAAAGGTTTTCTCAAAGATGCAAGGCTTGATGCAAAATCCATATTCTCTCTTTTCTTTCCTTTCTTCATTCAGACTCACCTTAGTTGTATCTTTTGCTTTGTAGGGTACAGATGACACAGACAAGACTGGAGTCGACTGCAGTGACCATCCCAGTGCTCCTGATGACCTTTTATATACTCTCAGGCTGTGGAAATCTGAAGCATAAGATAACTGACACCGTGCTGAGGAGGAGGACTAGGGGAAGAAAAAGGAGGGCCTCGTACTGCAGACAGATCTATTTTAAGTTTCAAAAATGAAGACGCTTAAAAGGTGCGTTTGAAAAAGTCTTTAATGTCCCTAGCTGCTAAGAATAGGCCAGCGCACTGCTGAGGTGGGCGAATTGGAAGGGCTGTTGGCAACCCACAACCATATTCATGAGGATACTGAGAATGCATGCATTACAACTGGAGTAAGTTGGATAAACTGATTGTTTTACTACTTTTATCACTTACAAGTTGCACAATATGTTATAATCTGTTTTTGTTTTATTTTGGGTCTTAGGTTTAATTTTGAGTAGACCATATTTTTTGTTACTAAGGTATTGTTTGTATACTGTGTGGAATGCATTATAAATTCACTTTGTAAGGAATTTTGTGATTTGTGATTGTGTGATTTGTCTTAAATGGGTGTATGTGATCATCCTTTGAAAAAATATTTCATTTTTTTCTTAGACCATTTATATTTTTCTGTTTTAATGGTGAATAATGTTTACAAATGGCTAAACAAATCTTAGTCAGTCCTATTTTATCTACCTTATCCTGATCTATGCTATGGGCTATGGAAAAAATATTTATTCTAGAGGGCAGATAACATTCTGTACATACTGCTCTGTTTTGTAAGAGGCCTGTTTAGTTTTTTTTTTTGTTTGTTTGTTTTTTTTTTGGGGGGGGGGGGGGGGTTTTTTTTTTTTTTTTTTTTTTTTGGGTGTGGTTGGGGTGTTTGTTTTTTGTTTTGTTTTTTTATATTAAAACATAGAACAACAATTGAGAACCTTTGAAGAGGGTAAAGCAGTAGAGTTTTGACCCATAGGTGGCAGCACCATGCTGTGGGGTGATTTGCAGTCACCTCTTTCTGTTTTGAACACTGCCTGACTGTAACTAGGTGAGGATGTCATCTGATAGGGATGAGGGTTAACATTTTGATGACCAGCAGTGCCCTGGAAATTAAAAACCCATTTGTATTGTAACTTGGCCCTGCAATAAAAATTAGCTGTTTGAACTAATAGCAAGCCCACTGCTGAAACTGTTTCTGCAGTGGGCTTGCAATTGAAGAAGATAAAGTTGGTAATTTGTTAAAAGCCATTGTAACCCTTTGCAGTGGATTTGAGCCAGAATACAGCCTAGTTGCTGAGGCAGCGGCTGTTAATAGCCGTCCTGTTGCCACAGCAAATCGTTTAACTGATTATGCAGTACTTGTTAAAGAAATAGATCTTGGACTTGGTCATCTAATTACATGAAGTCTGGCAGCTGTCTATTGCAGAACTCTCTGGATCTAAAGATGCATGTGAGCAAAGCCCCAGGGCAATTCCCAGCACATTTCCAATGCCCTGGCCAAAGTCCAGCCACGCTCCCCTTCCCATTAACCAATTATGAGAACAAGTGCCAGGCGAGTCATCTAGCCCATCAGTTAGCACCTCTTGAGCATTCAAGAACCGTGGCAAGTGAGCACTCACTTGACACTGGCTGTGTCTAGTGAGTCCATTGTGTTGAAATGATTTCAGTTAGGAAATGCAGCACACTCAGCCAAAGACTGACCTGAACAAGGTGGCTTCACACCAAAAGAGTATTTATTCCTGGTTTTTCACTCTTCCTCAAAAGTGCAGATGGTGTTGTACAGTTTGCACAAGTCATCATTTCTGAACACATAACACAGTTTGAGTAACATTAACAGCAAAATATGTCTTCTATGTTGAGAAACAGTTCGCAGGCAGCTCATAAATAAGGTATAAAAAATATTCTTTCAGCTGTTGATTAATGAATCTTTGAGGAGTTTGCGGTTCCATGAAAAGAAGTGGATGTTGGTCAGTGGAGATTTATGCCTTTACGAGGGCAGCAAACTCTGCAAAGGTAGAGAAAAACTCTGTTAGTTCAAGAAAGAAGAAAATATTTGCAAAATATATTAAGATAATACTAATTGAGCCAATTCTCATAAAAAAATTACGATTTCTACAACTTAGAGACCAAAGGGAAAAACTCTCAATTGGTATGGTTTTCGGATTGGTAGATGTAACTTTACATAAAAAGAACAAGTAAGGATGCTTTTCCCAGTCTGTTTGCAAGGAAATACTGCCCTGCCTTGTAACAAAAAATGTGCCTTATAGAAAAATAAACTACTACAAAATTCTCTGGAAGGACATCCGCCATTTTTAACATTGGAGATGTCGCCCTTTGGCAGTCAGAGTGCTCAGCGATATCTATAAAGATTTTGAGGTTTTTTCAGGTAGTTCATCAAAGTTTATGTGAAGAACCCTTACCATCAACTCCGATCTTGCCATCACCATCACTGTCACCAGCGGCAAGGAAAGCCTTGGTCTCCTTGTCGGTGAGTGCTCTGGCACTGGCAGAGAAGTTCTGCAGGAACAGCCTAAAAAGTAGAAAAAACAGTGAGTTTAATTAATGGCAAAAAAGCTTTAATGAATTCTTTAAATGTGTTTTGTTCTTGGGATTGTTAAGCAAATGTAATATATGTACAAGTAAGTCAGAAGATAATCAATTTGCCTTAAATGAGGCCATTTTAAATGTACTGATGAAACAACACTGTATTGTAATGTCAGGTTTTCTGAAATCCTAAGGCCAATAGGCTTTGTCTTTAACAGCTTTAAGTCTTCAAGTATTTTCTTACTTCAGCTCCTCCTCCTCAATGAAGCCACTGTTGTCCTGGTCAATGGTGGCGAAGGCCTTCTTGACATCATCGGCAGACTTGCCAGCCAGACCACATGCCTTGAAGAATTTCTTGTAGTCGAAGGAGTCAGCAGCTGAAAGAGCACATTGCAACGTCGTTAGTGCAGGATAGGTAAGAGAGCTGATCGTAAGGTAACTACATCTTGGAGTTTCTGAGGCTCTGCCTCTCTGTTTACACCTACTTTTCAGTGTAAATATTGCAATGTGCCAATAAAAGAAGAAAGTGAGTTATCACCTGCGCAGCCATCCAGGGCAGCTTTGACATCAGCATCATTGAGACCAGCGAAGGCCATTTTTTTTTATTCTTGGAAGGAAAAGAAAAGGTGAAAATTAGTATTCTAAATATTAAGAAGTTGTCATGTGGTCATAATGCAAACAGTTTAACTTTGCATATTCAGTTAAATGCATCAACACAAATGAACATGGAAACACTGCCTGTGATCGGTTCTGTTCTGAAGGTATAAAGTCGCACAACAGTAGCTAAGCCCTGAATATAAAATAGTCTTTTCTCTGCTCTAGCTTTAGGTAAGAGTTATCTCATCTTTTACTGTACAATCTCCCATGGTAAATATCCATGCTTCCCCTGAGCTAAAAATCTTCCTTTTGCCTCAGAGTATTTCCTCGCAGCCCTTTACTGACTGTTCATCCCAAAGTGTTAAGCTGTGATGGCACTTAGTAAGTGATGCTTTCCCCAGTAGACCAAATCACACAAACATTAGTATCTGCCGTACATAGAGAAAAAATCAGATGGCAGCAGAACATATTAATCGCTGCAAAAAACATTATTCTTCCAAAAACACTGATCCTCTGAAACCAAAAGGCCGTCTCTTTTCGTTAACTGAAATGTCCTGAGGTCCGTGTGTTTGCTGCCTATGTTGGCTCCATTTCTCCCTACAGCTGGTAGTCCACAAGGATACCCTTCCTCTGAATCCTTTTCACCCCGGAGTGTGATCTGCAGGAGTCGGGGTAGCATTTAGAAGGTTCCCGTCCCACTCACCTTTGCTCTGCGTTGAGGCGAGTGAAAACCAAGGCGGACTGGAGTGATTGCCAAAAGCCTCTTTCCCCCTCTCTTATATATCCTTGAGCAACACCATTTACAGACGTTTGAGTCTCAGTATCAGGTACCAAGATGCATGGGTTTCGAAAAAATGTGTCTAGTAGCCTAGATCTATTTTTAGGTGAACAAATGAGGATGCTACCATGTGTGCATAGGCCTATAGCTAGACATGTGGAAACCTGAGCAGCTCCGAGACTCCTCGGCTACATTGCACATGTTGCAATCATATGATGATTTACAACCAAAATCTAAAATGTTGGTTTTGATGTTGAAGACCATAAATTTGTATATGTGAGTGTGCAAGGCATCGGCAGACACTTTATCCTGCGACATGATGAGAAGTCAACACTAAGGACAAGCAGCTTCTTGGTGTTTGATTTCCCGATTACTATAGAGACAAAATAATTCTTTAAGGCCATAGGCACAACTTGTTGCCATGTGCTCTAGATCTCCCGAAAGGATTGTTGAAATGTTACCCTTTATAAAAATGTTGCTGGGATGATCAGCTGTGATTTGTGAGCTTTTTTCTATCTTTGCACCAGGCAGATTATTCTTTACTGCTTTATGTATTTATATTGACAAGCAAGAAAATAATGCAATGAGTTCTTGAAATCTGAATACATCTAAACATGCACATAGTATTCAATCACTTGCTTTTTGGTTATTATAAACTGTATAAATCACAACTATTATTTTCATTTTTCATCTTTCAAATTAAGTAATAGAGCTTTAGACTCCATTGACCTCTGCCTATAGGTAGATTATCCTCTGTGCAAAGCATAGGATACAGTATCTTTACATGAGTTTCAGGGAACCTCCACAGGCAGGGTCACATTTCAGATGTACCAGCACGTCTAAACCGGAACAGGACTTTGAGGTCTCTACTACCAGATATCTGTCCTTAGTAGGCAATCTGCCAATCATCTAGACTATTTTTTGCATCCCAAAGTAAATTTTGTGTAGCTGGTTGACAATTTGATGACAAATCTTATTTTCATTTCGTTTGCTTATTTAGTTGTCAGCCATTTGGGCCCAATAAATATAAAGATTAGATATTTCAAATGGCAGTTAATATTTCAACCAGACTCCCCTGTAATTTGACAGTCCAGAAAGATGAACAAATCCTAATAAGGAAATCTGGGTACCGGTACTTTATTTTTGTAAATCAATAGATTTCAGTAAAGGTGATCTTAAGATTAATTCCAAAACATTGGTAAAATTGGACTTGGAATAATTTAAATTAGAGTTTTATTTTTGCTGTTATTAGCATTATACATCAATCATGTCATTATGTATGCTGTAATAGGACATATGATAATTATTTGAACAATGTTGAAATGCATATGAATTATACAGTCAAAATAAATGACAACACCGAAAGAGGAAAATAACTAAGAAACTGCCTCCACATGTGGTTACCAATTACATACTATACAAAAAGAAATATACATATACAAGTGAGTTATAAACAGATGTGCAAAATAAATAAATGTAAAGAGAACAGTTACAAAAGCACATAAAAAGAGAAAAAATTTTGGATATTTATCTTAGGAATCCACAAGATTGAAAATCAAATAACCCAATCCACCTTTAACACTTTAAAACTATAGTTTTTCTTGGGTACATCTAAGTATGTATTCCATAATTTGGCACCTCTCTACTAAACTGATAACCGAACCCTGAAAGTGAAGTATTCAGTAGAGTGTTGTGCTACAGCTTGCCTAGGTAAATAAATATCAACTTAAGAGCCATTTTTTAAAATAATTTACCAGTTGTGTGTGGTTTGTTATTACTTTTATAATAAAAAAATACATATCTGAGAGGTACTGATATCCTAAATATGGAACATTGAATATTGAAGAACAGAAATAAGAACAGAAATATTTTATCATCAAACTAAAGAAGAGCCACATTACCGGAATAATTTCCCCTAAACTGAACAATTTTTATCCAGAGCTTAGTGAGAAATCCAATGCAATTAGATTAGATTAGATTAGATTAGATGAGCTTTATTGATCTCACAGTGGAGAAATTCACTGGTCACATATTGGCATAGTAAATAAAGAAGGTGCAAACAAGGAGAAAAAGGTGCATTAAGAATAAACAATATATATACAGTATATCCAGGTACATACAGTATATCAAAAACATTCATGTACATGATCTGCTCTATTGTTGAGCTTGTGTGTATCATGTTAATGCGTTTGCCTATCTTAAAATAAAGAAAAAAAAATTTCTTCAATACCCTTAGATTATATTGATTATTTGTCCTAAATAAGTGCAAATGAGAGTTTATGGACGTGAAACTCAAGACAGGTCTGGGATATGATCTTGTGGTGCTGCAGCCCATCTCTCGATCCTTCATGCTTGCAGCAGAAGGACAGCTTTAAATATTTGTCTGGTGTAAAACATAAAACATATATCTAGATACAAGATGACATTTTTACACTTTGGTTCACTCCACTGTACAGAGGTGGTCAGCCTTTCAAAGACCAGACAACATACACATGGGGTAAAGCTATTTGATCCACACACACTCTTGAAGAGTAATTTATAAAGAGCAGTCAAACCAATGATCAGATAGATTTTGGTTTGTTGTTCTGTCATTTTCGGGGATGTGGGAGGAAACTGGATTATCTCGAGAGAACCTATGCATGCATAGAAAGAACATTCACAGCCCGGGTAGAAAGCACCCAGATTCAAATCCAAAAGCAAACGAGATCTTAGTAATGTTGTGTGCACCTTCAACCTTTCTACGTCAAGATCATGTTGAACTAACTTTTTTCTTTTGCTAGTTTTTCTTTGATCAATTACTCAAGTTCAGGTAAATTGACTGCTGAGTTTTATTTTCTAAATGATATCAGATTGAATTATAACAGATTCACCGTTGGATTTATGTCTGGGCTTTAACTAAACCATTCTAGCAAATGAATATGCTTTTATCTAAATACTTGAAAACCCAATTTCCAAGTATCCTGAAGACAAAAGGTTTTCCTCCAATATTGTCTGGTTTTTGGCTGCATCTATTTTTCCTATAAGTCTGAACAGCTTCTCTATCTGTACTGATGAGGAGCAATCCAAGGTAATACAGCCACCACTAGGTTTAAAGCTTGAGATGGTGTGATCAGGGTGCAGTGCTAGTTTCATTTCTTCCATAGCATTTCTATATATTGTGTTACTGTGCCCAACATGGTTCCTGATCCTTGGTCTTGATGCCGTTCCTCCTGAAATATTCTCAGATAAATGTCTGGGGTCTTCACAAAACAGCTGGATATACACACATTAAGTTATGCACAAGTAAATCCTATTTTCTGATTAGGTGATTTCTGAAAGATGTTAACTTGACTGGGTTTTATTTCAGGTTTTCAGTTATAAGAGTGTTGAATATAAACACAAGAATAATTTTCTCCATAATTTTTAGTTCACTAGATCTGCACCTTTGAATACCTCTAAGAGGGCCTAAGAAAATGTGGCTATGTCTATGAATGAACTCAAACAGACAAAGGAAAAGTCAGGAAACAGTGGTCTAACACCTGAAATCCATTTATTACTCCATTCAGAGAACCAGCTGGATTGAACACACATATCCAGTTTGGGCCCTTTGTCTGTTAAATGTTTCTAGGTGTTAACACATCAAATGGGAAACAAGCAGGCAGGTACAGAAGTTTAGGGACATTTTTTTTTCCATTATTCATTGTGGAGGGAAAATAATCCCACTGGGAATCAGAGAAGGAGCACAGGGATCTGGTCTTGTGAATTTATTTCTTCAGTTTAAAAGATCACAGAACTCTGCAGGAAGGAAAAAAACAGACAGAAGTTAGTTTCTGCAGAAGAATTTTCCAACAGCATTTATCATTTTGGCTGCTGTAGGATTATTCTCCTGTGCATATGTTAGTTTTTTTGCATCGCTTTTCTTCCAATTCTCTACAGTAAAATACCGTCTATTCCAATTTTGCCATCACTGTCTTTATCCCCTGCTGCCATCAGCGTCTTTGTTTCGGCCACTGTCAGCTCCCTGGCAGCTGGGCAGAAGTTCTGAAGGAACAATCTAAAAGAGGACCAAACAATAAGCATCACTATATAAACGTTTAGTGGGAATTTCATATCTTTAAAGGGATTTAAATGTGTGGCGTTTCTACCTAAACCTTATGTTTATCAGAAAAACATGATATGCCCTAAATATCTGTGATTTAACTTGTCTTTGGGGAGGGCAAATGTGGTTTATGTGGCACAGTTGCCCTTACTTCAGCTCCTCCTCCTCAATGAATCCGCTCTTGTCTTGATCCAGGACTGTAAACACTTTTTTCCTGTCTGTCTCAGACAAGCCAGTCAGTCCAACTTGTGTGAAGAACAACTTGAAGTCAAATGTGCCCGGAGCTACAGTATATTGGTCAGGGAGAGAGAGGGGGGGGGGGGGGCATAAAATGGAGCAACCAGAAGAAACAGACACATGCCTGAGTGAGTGGTCAATTGCTGAATGACATGAAAGAAAGAATAGTGGGAGCCTGAATAGAGATGTCGCTTTTACTCTTTCGCTCAGCTGACTTTCTTTCTTCAGCCAATGACATTTACCAATACACACCCTAAAGCACTTCATGGACTTTGCTCCTATCCTGCTCAAATTGCACAAGGAAAAGGAATATTGCCTCAAGTATTAATACAGACTTAGATGCCAAAAGCTCTTAGCTGGTGGAGGAGCTTTTTATAAGATTCAGATAGCTCAAAGGATTCAGTGTAATACATGTGCAAAATAAATCAATCAATTCACAGATTTACAAACTCTAATGTAACTATTCTATAACCACCTTTATTTAAAATATATCAACTTTTAATGACATTAGAAGTATAGAAATGCTAAAAAAAAATTTCTCACATGCCTTAAACATCCCTAACAGGCAGGTTTGGGTGAATAAAGGGCATAAAAAGCACTGACATTTTCTTTTCTATGGAGCAAGCTATTGAGCTTTGCATGCCTTGCCATGCAGACATAATTGCTAAAGATAAATAATTAAATGTCTCTGCATGTGAAGAGGTTTATAGCTTGCGTGTTTGGGTCAGCTATGCAAATGATGTCTGATGGAAACTCTTTGGTATCGTGTTGGTAACTAGTCTCCTGCCTTATGTTTGCCTGGTAACCAGCACAATCCCTGCCTTAAACCCCTTGTGAACAACATATTGTGCGAGGTTTCTTCCCCTGAGAGCGTTGTCACTGTCTTCTTGCACATATATGCTGTGTGTGTCATAGTGAATAGTTTTGTTGCTTCAATTTTTTTTTTTTTTTTTTAAGTATGTCTTCTTGCATGCAAGTTTTCGCATCTTGTCTGACTCACCTTGACAAGCTTGGACTGCAGCATTGATGTCCTCATCACTCAACATCCCAGCGAATGCCATTTTCCTCAGGGGCTACCTTAGGGAGACTTAAAAAAATGCATGGAAGAAACACAAAGTGACAGAAGTGGAAACATGCTCTTTTTATATCAGGTAGCAGTTTCTGTGAGAAATAAGAGCTGTATATTGATTGATTACTCCCTGGGTTTCTATAAAGACATGAACACTGTTAAGAAAAGACACCAATTAGCACTTAGTATGTAGTCTTTACAAGTAAGATGACTGCAGTCTGAAATATAAATATTTAAGAAAACTTTGCTGGGCAGAAGAAGAAATGAGCCTAAATCTTCAGAAAATGTTAGTTGAGTATAGAAAATTGATAAAAGAAAAATAAATTGTAAATAGCGTTAAATTGGTAAAAAGAAAAAGAAAAAAAAAGAACTGATTTTTTTTTTTACAGATAAGATACAAACAAATACCTCCTACAGTGAAACAGATTTGTCAGCAAAGGATTTGGGAGAAAAAAGGGCACTCACCGTGTGGGTGATGCTTTCACTCTCGGAGCAGATGATGTTGTGGATCTCTGCCTCGTTTGCTATGCACCCGAGTCACAGACACTCTGTTGCAGATTCGTGATCTGGAGAGTAAGAAGCAACCTGACGTATCAGTCCTCAATCCCAGAGAGATTTCCTCCATGCCACGCATTGCCTCCTCCTCCTTCATCAGTTAATCAGAGCAGATAATTCTGTCATTCATAGCCCTACAGTTTTGCAAACTCTCAGTCATATCAGAAACGCTTTATAATAAAAAAATCTGATTAAGACAAATGTTAATTTTTTTACTGTACCATATTTCAAATAGCTGGTGATCTCTAAAAGTGATATAAAGAAGCCTATAAAGCATACTTATGAAATGTTGCAGATAGAAATTTTATTTTTTTAACTCATAATCAATTCACTTCAACTTTTGTTTGAAAAAGCATGCAAAAATATGCATCTAATCACAGAGTTTCATATAAAACATTGTCTTCTAAAAAAAGAAAAGGCCATAGAAAATCATATGGGTATTATTTGATGCCAAGTATCATTTTCAGTTTCATTTATTTTTTCCATTTTAATCACACTATCAAATGTTATTTAGATTTTATATGATAATAGGCCATATTATATAGTATTACTGGGAATAATATGCATGACATTGAAAGTTTTTTGCACCTAAACATCTTAAAAATTTTGTCTGCATTTGTTTTAGGCTGTTTTTTTCCCCAAGATTGCATTGTACTTAGATCGATCCTTTTTCTCATCAACTCTGGCCAGCATATGAAGGATGTCTTAACAGTGATATATAGTGTTAGTTTTTAAACACAATAATGTTTTATGTTGGCTGAAAAAAATAAAGAGGATTTATTCCAGATGTTTTCTGATTAAGCCAGTAATGCAGCTGATAAAAATTGATCATCAGGAAGTCTCTTCTTTAAGAGGCTCTCATACAACAACCCTGGCTTCAATCAGATGCCTCTTCTGCTACACTATAAGGCAGACCCCTATAGAAGATCATTCGTGCCCACAACTAACACTGTCCACTTTTTGATGACATTTATAATCTACTAAAACGTTGTGTTCTTCTTTCAGTTAAAAAAGAACTAAATAAAATCAAACTAAATGATACTTGTCCTGATAATATATTATTCCAACTGAGCTTTGGCTATATGCAACTACTCAAGAGTAACCATGGACCTCAACTGGTTTTGAATCAATGCTCTTTTGCCTTGCCTGTAAATTTGGACAGATGAACATCTCTTTGTGGTTTTACAGCTGAGTCATATTTTTTACCATAATAATATGAAGGGTTGAATAACTGTGGAATGTCTAACATACATGTTAAGCATGTTGTTCAGTGAAGTAATTATCCCTTAAACTTCTACCACAACTATAAAACCTATCTGAGGTGTGTTTTCACATATCAGTGTTTTATTTTCTTAAATGAAATCTGTTAGAGCTCTCTGTAGCAGTTATAAGCAGAGATAAATGAATCGGTACCATTCAGAGCCAGAGGCGTAGCCAGAAATTATTTATAAGGGTGGCCAGGCCATAACCAATGTACACTGAGGGGTGGCCGAAAGTGGATAGGCACCGGAACCTCACTGTCATTCTACACTGTTCCAACAGAAAAAAAATAACGTACAAAACATCCACATATTCTAAATAAAGACTAACTATACTTTCCTACAGTCTTTGCTAACAAATAGATGCATATATTTAAACATCTGTAATTTCTAGATAAAAGGTGAATAAAACTCAGTTTTGAGTTCTTGGGCGTAAATCTTTTCCATTGTCATTACTTACGTACTTGTATCAATAAACATTCTGCATAAAATTTATATTTACAAGCACTAATATCTACATAAATTGATTATTTGGTAAGTTTTTATTGATATTGTTATTTATCTCCTAGATGACTTTCAGAGACACATATTTTTCTCTTTGTCCCATATAACACAAAATCTAGTTCTGAAAAGAGCATGAATTATGTACTTATCATCTTTGATGTTAGTATATTGATGTGTATATTTAACCAGGGGTGGCCATGGCCACCCCTGGCCCCCCATCTAGCTCCGCCCCTGAAGCGTCTGATGTGAGAATCTGCAAAAAGGTTGAAATCAAACGAGCCCCCATTTGTCCACCAATCATATTTCTCTCCCGGTAAATAAAACCAGATATTTATTTATGGGTGGTCGTAAATCCCGAAATAAACATTTTATGCAGGTACACAGTCTTCCGTTGCGTAACAATCACGTCAGCCAAGTGCTTGGGAGTAAAAGGCTTTCCTCGGCTTTGATACAAATCACTGAATTCACTTGACCGATAAGAAAACTACGTGTTGATTGGCTATGCCAGTGTGACGTGCAGGCTTTCTGAGCCTTGATTGGTTTATGTGCCTTTCGGTCATAGGGAATTATACGCCCTTATCCCATGATGTACAGGAACATGGCGCTTTGGATGAGAGGTGTTTCATGATACCAGTGGGTTGTTTTTTTCCTTACGTTTATTTAAATAACGGCTAGGTGTATTGATTGAACATGACAGCTCGTGAAAGGAGGACGCTGTCTTTTGTCTACATAGACAACGAAACGCTCCATGTCCGAGTGGCGTTTGCTGTCGTCAGCTGAAACTCCTTAGCCTCAACATGCTAGCTCAAGCTAGTTAGCCCGGTGGGTAGCAACTGTCCAAAACAGTCCAAAATATGGTCCCGTAAGATGCTTACACTGACAGTAAGCTAGCAATCAATGAGACCACGCAATTTGGCACAGTGTCGGACGTATATTTAGGATAGTTTCAGTGTGCTAACATATCGTTGGCTAAACTTGGATGATGGAGAGACGCCATGGATTTGTGTTATTCCTGGTTACCGGGATTTTTCTGTCTGGATGTTGGTTCTCTGATGCTTTCCCTCTTCACGAAGCTCGCAAAACAGGTAAGGATGCTGAATTCATTTTAAAAATCCAAATAATTCATGGTTAATGAATTTATACGTAAACATTCATGTTAGCTAGCATTTGCTGTCTGATGCTAACAAGCAGCTAGAAAGCTAACGCCAGCATAACAGTGTTTCCTGCTGAATTATGAATATTTGTTATTCACTGTTTGGGTAAAACTTTGCTCATGAGTTTCAAAATGACGTTATATTACTTATGTCTTGAATGAATCTGTAAATATTTTAGAACAATTATGAGAAAAGCAACACAAGTGAGTGAAAGTCACGACCTAGCTAATTGATAACCCGACAAGCTAATCATAAACAAACTTTGCTTGAATCTGCCTCTAAGAGAAAATCGTTTTTTATGTTATAGTTTATCTGCTTCCTATCTAACGGGAAATCACTTTATTATGCCTGTAATGCATTGTGCTGTACATTTTATAAAGAGTAAATTTTAACTTTCAGGAGGTGTTTCAGAGAAATATCCCACTGTGGTTTATCAAGAGTTCACATGGGAGCATTAAAAGAACATCTAAATAACAAAAAAGTCAGTTGTTGAAATCTGTTGGGTTATCATATAAAATTACATTTACATGTTTAGTTAATCTCAGTCCTTCTTGGTGGTTAGTTGACTTGTAATAGTTCATTAATCTATCTAAATGGCCACATTAGTAACTTAATATATGTTGTATTATCATCCTGATTTTTAAAATGGTAGCAGAGAACTATCTGTATTAAACCAAAAATTACATCCCGATTGAATATTTTTTTTAATTGAATATCATATCAAATGTCAAATATTTATATGTATTTATTAGTGCTGCGCCGATGCCATTTTTTGGCCCTGATACCCTCTACCTGGCTGTGGAGTATCGGCCGATACCATACCGATACCATCTGTTTGAAATTGATGTGCGTGTGTGTATATATGAATAACTGAATACTACTCGGATGTAAAATAATTGCCATCATTGCTTTGTCAAGATGCTGCCTACCTTTGTGAAGCAGGAAAAAACACTAATACAAAGTGAATCCAGTAGAACCTTTTATTGCCTACCTGGAATGGGTGACAATAGTTGAATAAACTTTGGGCTCTCAAAATGGTATTGGTGCGCTATTTTTCAGTACTCGCCGATACCGATGCCACCATTTTAGTGCAGTATCGGAGCCCCGTCTGATACTGGTATCAGTATCATTGCGACACCAATATTTATACATATTTTCAATTTTTAGAATTCTAAACCTTTTTGTCAGCTAGTAGAGAACATATTGATGCATCAGATCAGTTGCTTTTCATGAATAGCGTCTTCAAAACATTAACAGTTTAATTGTTTAAAGGGTCCTTGGGTTCAGATAAGTCAAACATTGTTTTGTCACCTATGGTATAGTCAGTCCTGCAGTGTTGTGAACAGGAACAAAAATATAATGGATGATTTTGAATATGTTAACTTCAATTATTATGTTAAACCTCAAAGCTTTGCCAAAATTACAGAGAGCATGGGCAGCTATGATTCTTGGGTATGATTCCCAGTTTTAAATCATAAAAAACCTGTTCTTGACCATGAAGGGTGGGAGTAATTTTAGCGATTTGATGTGAATTCAATGTAAAATTGGTATGAAGATATAAACCCGTCAATTGGATTACTGGTTGCTACTGTATGGCTGAATAATCGGAAGCTAAGCATAATGGGAGATGTGGCTGAACAATTTAGCAAAAATTCTATATTGCATAAAAGGTTTCTTCACATAATATTTTAATGAAAGAAAATCTAAATTGGGTTTTTCAGTTTTCTTTCCCTTTACACTAACCACATGTGGATGTTTCACTTCAGTTTTGTTGTTTTCATTACCTTGAAAGCTTGTTTGTCCATAGTTCATTGTCACAGAACTTTATTGTTGTTTGGAAAAAGGCTTACTTCTACTCGCATGCATGGTTCATCTATTCCTGCATCTATTCCTTTCTTTTAACATATTACTGCCACCCAAAGGGCTGGACTGAGAAAGTCATTGTCTTACTCTTGTTAAATGTAACAACTGAAAATTGAGTGCCTCTGCGAATTGAGAATTGCGTTTTGTAGTGTTGTGATTATATTGCAAATGAAATTGATTGCCCAGCTCTACTGGGAACGACTGGTTGTTATTTTGTAGATTGAAGAAATTGAATTTTCCATGATTACTGATCCTAATATATATTTAAAATATATATTTTACATTTCACATCCTGAAAAGAAAACTAAGGGCAGAAAGGCCCCTATACTAACATCAGCTTTAGCAAATGTCAGTCATGGCATCAAAATAAAGGAACACCAGTCTTTGACGGCATATATTGTCTTTAAACTTGTTGGACGTAAACAACATAATAATAACATTTTTCTGTGTGTTTATATTAATAAGCCCCTAACTAAAAGGGTTCTGAAAATTAACATTTCTTAAACATTTTCCTAAGTTTAGATATCAGTTATTGTGAATGCATGCTAGAAATATGTGTTGGATATTTTATACACTACAGAGTAATGTAGGTGGTTCAAAGCTTTGTCTTGTAACCTTGGGTTATCAATAGAGACAGAAATGACTTGACTTCACCCACCTTGCTTGTAGTTGGTCAGAAAACTCTTTGATGCTGATTGTTTGACAGCCTTGTATCTGTCAGTCTGACCAATGGCAGCTGTGGCGACAATGCAGCTTACCACCATCAGTATGTGAAGTGTTGAACAAGTAAAGGTCATTTTCCATTTAACCGTCTCATCTCATATGGAGAAATGTCTAAATTCTCCTTCTTCTTTTAACATTTGTTCACCAAAATAGTTAAGTGTATTGCAGAGTAAAGTTAATGATTGCATATGAGCATGACAGAATTGTCTCAAAGGCTTAAAGAATAAGCTCTTTAATGTTTATAGCACTTAATTGTTTTACCTACATCACGGGACCTCTCACGAGTAAGATTATATTGCTGTTATCAATCCATCGTTTTTAATGTGCTAATTTTCTTAGATCCAGGCATCTCCTTCAGGGTATATTCTATATGAAATGACCTGAAATAAAGATTTTAGTTATTATGACATTGAAATTAACTTAAAGGATTATGTCAAACTGATTTACATCCACAGATATGTCCAAATCTAACAAGCCTAGTTTCAGGAAGTAGGTTGTCTGTCTTTCTAGATTTCCTTTATTAGGGTCCCTCTCTTCAACCTATTAAGAATACAGCATTAAAAATGTCTAAAGCTAAAGGTAAAAAGGTAAATTGTTGTCAGTAATGTTTAACCAGTAGATTTTCTAATCTTATCAGATCCTGTAAATGATTAGTAACAGTGTGGTTGCTCAGTTGCAATGTAGCATTACAGGAAAGTAATGCATGAACCCATTTTTTATGGTTTTATCACCCCACCACCCTTTCTTGCCACTCCTGTTTGGCCTACATTAAGCAGTGCATAAATAGTAGAGTGGATGTCCAGTTTTGCTAAATAACAGAAAGACATTCAAAAGTTTTCAAATGATATCACGTTAGCTATTGATTTCAGGTTGGTTATCGTCAATTAAAGTCAGATGTACATTTCTAAATTTTCCTGCCATTATTTATGTGTTTTAAAGCCAGTTCATGGTGGTATATATACCCTAGGGAACATTGGCTGTAACCCATTACAGCGCTGTTGTTTGCTGTTTGTATACCAGTCAGTCAGGAAAGGTTATCACACTACAGGCATAATTATCTGTTATAAAGCTGCCAGGGATAACAAATTGTATTTGTATGGTACAGAGAAAAATAGATGCTGATGTTTTCCAAATTCTGGAAAAGTGTCATAGTCTTTTGATTTTTTTTTTTTTTTTTTTTTCATTACGAAACAAACCGAAAAAATATTTGTAAAAGTAAATAAACACAACTCTTAATTTTTCCTTAGAAAATTATTACTCTTTCTCATGGTAACAAGGAGGTAATTTGCACAGGGTTTACCCGATTATTAAGCAATTAATTGGAAAAATAATCTACAGAATCGTTAGCTGCAGCCCTATGCTAGTTAGAGTGGTGGTACATTGAAAACATGACAAGTTTTTGTAAATATTTCCAGATGTCATGAAAGAGGCATTTAAAAGTACAGTTGTGTCTTAATTAAAAGCATGCAATATTCATAGAAAGGACATTAGATTTCATAACTTAATGTAAAAGCAATTTCAGTTGTCTTCCTTTTCTTTGTGATCAATTATTGCTTCACCTAACTTCATTATGAGTCAAAAGAAAAAAAGACAAAGGTGGATATTGGTAAAATACTATCTGTAGTTTATTGAAATACATGACATTAGTGGAGACCTGAACCCCCCCACCCATGGGAGACCTAACTTTATGTTACTGAATGTTAAAGATGATCAAAGACAGACAAATCCTGAACCATCTAGACAATGCAGTTTTCTGTTCCCTACAAATGGGTCAGCTTCTCCTCTGTGAAAATAACTGCTGAAATATGCAGCACAGCTTAAATATGACATGACTTCTTCCTACTGTGTTGGTCCTGGAAGAGCAGGATAGTCTGTTTGAGAACTCTGCCAAGTCACAATGCGATTCTATGACTCAAATGAAACCTAATATAGAAAAACTGATCCCATGCATAAGGGCTGTGACCAGGCTCCTGTTGGCTCCATCTGACTGCTGCAGGAGCATCTCTTGGGGTCCTGAACTTCCTTCTCACTTGTTATACTTGAAGAGACAGCAGGGTATTTGCACTGAATGCTTCCTATATTTAGAGGATTTTGCACAAGGTTGTTTTGAAATTCAACCCTATTATTGTTAGCAGGATTTTACAATTGTAGGTGTGTGTTAGTGCCTGCAAAATTCCACTGGCATTTTGTAGATTTACCGACTGTTCAAAAATTCATTCCTTTTCCTATGCTTGCTAGTATGAGGGTCTTTAGTTAGACTTTTCAGCTGGTTTAGATTTTTGAGTTAAGTGAACATTGGGGTATACAGTATATAATCGTAATTATTGAAAATGTAATTTGTTGTAATAATTTAGTTTCAAAAGTGAAATTGTACCATACATAGGTAAAAATTAATAGATTCATTAAAGACAGGGATGCATTTCATGCATTTGTTTGCTCTTCATTATGGTTATGGCATCTTGGTAATTTAGGACCAATAAAAAAAAATGTTTGGTTATGAAATTATATACCCATGTTACAACCTTCACAATTAGAGGGGAGACTGCTGACGTGATGTTTGTCATTGACAACTTCCACAAACAGGGTTGGCTACAAAAGGTCATGGGTAAAGCAGCTGGGTTTTCAGAGTGCTATATACAAACATGTTAATGGAAAGGTCATTGGTAGAGAAATACTGCAAGTAACAAAGGTGCCTGAGCTACTTTTAGAGGACTGTACAGTAGAGGTCATTTAGGATTTTAGCAGAGGCTCATAAGGTGTGACTGGGGCTGAAATTGGTTGTCTCTTTCAGATCACAGTTGTGCACTAAACACACAAATATAAACCCCTCATTATGAACCATGTGTCCTTTTATATACTGCTGTTTTTTTTTTTTTTTTAGATTAAATTAAGGTCATATTAAGTTTCCAGTGTTAAACAGAAGACGTGTGCACTGGTTTTATATTCCAGATCAGATTCAAATTAGTCTGAAATCCATTCAGACCAGCATCTTGCAGGAAGGACTCTGGAGAGGAGGTTTTATTTACACTGTTGATCATTTCAATAATGTTATACCAATTAAGAAAAATCTAAGATTAAAAATTTTTTTGTAGAGCAAACCACATATGTCCATTTACCTCTTCAATTTGAGTTTTGATTTCAGATATTTATAGAGAATCCCTGTATTTATACAAATTTTTGAAAAAAAAACAAACAACAAAATAATTCCTTGTAAAAGCAAAGTAGACTGATTTACTACAGTTATCTCCCTGCTAAACTAATGAAGTGATGTATAAAAAATAAACAAAGCAAGGTGTGTATGACGTCATCTGCGTGCGCCGGCTACCATTCATTCATCCTGTCCGCTGAACTGCAGCTAGTTTTACTCACATGCCTGGAAGATGTCTAGTGCTACTACCACAGATGATCTTGCTCTCCAAATGGAATTGAACGATTCAGATTAGCTAGCCGAATTAATATAAGGGGTAGGGGTCACAGCTCCAGTCCGGCGCGCAGATGATGTCATACACACCCCGCTTTGTTTAAAAAAAAATATAAATATAAAAAATATAACTGCAGATGTCTGGGTGACACTGATTCGTCTACATTTTATGAATGCTGCCGTACCATAAAGAATTAATTATGAACAGTTTAGTTTGTGCCTTCAACTCGTTGCCCAAAGGAAGACGTTACTTGGATATAACAAAACCAAATATCTTCAGAACAGCTCCACATGACAAAACTAATATGGGTGAGTAGAACATGATGTAATAATGTAAAATCAAGGGGCCAATGTAAAAAAAAAAAAAGTGTTACCCTTTAAGACCATTTTGAAAAGACTCAACCATGGATGTCCACAGGTGATCATCATATACACTTTTCACATATGTATTTAAAAAAAAAAAGAAAAAGACTTATATATATATATATATATATATATATATATATATATATATATATATATATATATAAATTTCCTTCATCCCTGTGCAACTTCCTAATTAGCTATCGCAAAAAAAAAACTCAAAAAAATGAACATTTAGCATATTGTCACTTGTTGGAGACCATTTTAGGCTTGCATACACATTTCCTGAAGAGCTTAAAGACCCCAGCAAATCCTAATCTCGCCATCACTGAACATGTTCATTTATTGTGTATAAGAGTGTTGGTCAAATGTGGTTTCAGATGATACTTCTAGTGGTAGCAGGAGGTAAATCCTGCTGCACTTGAAATTGAGGAAATCAGTCTTGGGAAATCTGAAAATGCTTAGAAGGAAACTGAGGTGTACAAACCACTGTCATTGTCTGCAGCATCAGCTCCTTCTCTCTAAGCTGTTATCATGAAATAAGCTTTGGGTTTAATTTTTTTGCCCCCATTGTTTATAGATATACCTAAAAGTTATCTTGTGATGTGGGTTGGCTTCAGTCTAGAAGCTGAGAGGGGCAGTGGGTGGGCTGAAAGGCTGTTGTTAAAACTGCTGCTCGATTTGCTAAGCCAGCAGCATCCTCGGTCGAGAAACCTCACACCTGCTGTCCCTGCAGCTGCACCATCAGCCACTAATGGGCCCGCGGACGCCCTAATCGCTGTCTCTGAACTAGAAGCTGGGTCAGGGCTTGGAGCTCAGCATAACACTGCTTTTTAAACCTGCAGTGGGGTGCATGGTTGGTACACAGTTGTCTGAAATGAGCCTTTTTCGTGGTTAGATTCAAAAGAAAATGCCTGTCAGTTGCTCTCTTTTATGTTTTGGTCAGACTTTTTTTACTTTAACACTTCTTTTTTGTATTTTTTTCATTCCAGATGCACACACAGGGGGCACTCTGCCTGTCGCTCTCTACCTGCCCTTGACCGTGTCATTAATCGTTCTGGTGGCACTGGTGGTCGTCCTAGTGAACTGTTTGACCTGCTGCAAGGAAAGAGAGATCAACTTCAAGGTGAGAGTCGTGCTGTCAGCTTGTTACAGGAGCTCCTGATATGACTTCTTTTTTTCCTTTTAAATTTGGGTTATTTGCAAAAAAGTATTGACTGTTACTGTGTTGCATTGATCAAACCTCAGGTATTAAATATCCTACAATTTATTGTTGCTGATGCAGGAGTTCGAGGACCATTTTGATGATGAGATCGACTTCACTCCGCCTGCAGAGGACACTCCTTCTATGCAGTCTCCAGCAGAGGTTTACACCCTCGCTGTGTCCCCCGTTCCACTGCCAGGGCCCCCACATCTTCAACCTCTAGCCAGCATTACAGGTATAATATTAAAGCAATTCAATAAGAAGTTAAAACCTCAGCAGGACTGGTAAAGGAGGCTGAAATTCCAGACACTGTGCCTATAATCCTTTGTTAAACATTAAAAAAAAACATTTCTCATTAAATTTATTAGATTTGGATGGTTGTTAGTAAATTGGAGGTTTAAAATGACCCAAGCAAAAAGTGTTAACAGTTAGAGATGTCCTGATTTTATTTGGTTCATGTTTGTGTTCCAGAAACGTCAAGCGGTTTCAAAATAGGGCGCCATAGTTTGAGTTACATCCAGGAGATTGGCAATGGCTGGTTTGGGCAGGTAAGGTGTTTTTGTTTTTGGTGCGTGCTACATGTATTTTTTTTTTATTCTGATTGTTGATTAATGTATTTTGAAGAGACATAGGTCAGCTAGTAAAACAGATATAATTAAAATTTGCTCTGGTAATGTATTTTTAGTTCAGAAGTCTCCTAATACTTTAGCTTGTGTTTATTTACTCTAAGGTCCTGTTAAGTGAAATATACACAGACCCCGGAGGAGCCAGAGTGGTGGTAAAGGAGCTGAAAGCTAATGCCAGCGCCAAAGAGCAGAATGACTTTCTGCAGCAGGGCGATCCATACAGGTAAGAAAACACAGTAGTCATTTCAAACAAAGGGCATTATAGATGTCTTGGTTCTTATGTGTACTATGGTGCTAAGTTCTGTGCCAGTGGTTGTTAATTTGTAAATTTTGCCCCAAATGATCATAAATAAAATAAAATAAATATATATATATTTCACCTGCCTTTACGTCAATTATATTTTCTACATTGTGAATTCTGTTTTAAAACTCACATGTTGGATTTTAATACAACAAATCCATTTGGAAAATGTGTTTTAAATTGTTAATTTTTTATGTGGAGATATACATTTTTTAATAAGTGAAATTTGCATTAATTTGCAGAGAATTAAAGACTATTGGAAAAGGGTCATCAGAGCACATATTGATGACCTTTTACATTCAGAAATCTTTATTGGTGCTACCGTTTCACCTCACAATCCATCACATACATCAATGACCTTTTCTGTCCTCACATTAGCAGCATTACACCGACTTCTTTAACAGCTACTTAACGGAACCTGATATCGGTGAGAGGACACTGATGTGTGTGATGACAGCATTATAGAAAACCACTGCACAGTCAGAAAGCCACTTATTGTTTACTGTGAAATGGAAGATTGAATCCAAATGTGAAGTACCCCATGAGATGATAGCACAGGCCTACCCGTTACAGCAACTTTTTTATACTTTTCTCCTGTGAGATGCACTAAAATATGATACAGTGGTCCATTATCATTCAACTGGTAAACTAGTTTTCGTGATTATGTTGATTAGGAAGAAATGTATTTTAGATATCATAAATATATATTAAGTCAAGCTGATCAATGTCAAAACGGCCACTTAAAATGTATAAACATTTCTAGTTGTATTAAATGTAATTCTAAATATGACAATTTTTTTTTTTTTTTGAAATTCAGTTTCTGCTGCCAAAATGTACTTAAGAAAATAGGTTATTACAGTTCTGAATAGGAATGTTGTTTAGACCAGAAATAATCTTATTTCAGTGATCTGAAAATGGAACAACAAAGAGGAGAGTCCTTTAATAAATGTTAAAATATTCTGCCGTACTCCACTTCATACTCCACTTCATATAAACTTGCACATTAACTCTAGCAGCAATCTTCTCCTTCTCTGTCTTCCTCTCCTTGCAGCTGTAGTGCTGTTTTAAATACATTTTTTATTTTCTTTTTCTACACTAAAATCTTTAGTTCCAGTGGGGTACAATAGGTACATTCTGTCTCCTGTTCTCATGGTGACTCATCGAATCGGGCCTCCACTGATAATGGCTTTTCATCGTTGTTAGGCTCTTGCAAAACTTTGAGTGGACCTTCTCAAAGATTAAATTAACTTAAAGGAGCTGTTGTTAGTTTCCAGTCTTACGCTACATTAATTTGGAGTATAGTCTAAGTTTGTAAAACTTGCTTTGTGAAATAGGCCTCTTAAATGAAGGCAGCTCCTTTGTTTCCTGTCTTTCTCTACTGGATGAACTGATTAATTGAGGGCCGTTTCTGAATTCACGAGAACGCGAGTACGGACTCGCGTTCTCGTGAAGTTCGGTCTTGGCAAGGACAAGTCTTCTCTGATGCATACTCTATAAAGAGGGCAGGGCGAGAACAACATCCGGGGATTTGGTGCATTCTCGATCTGGCGTTCTCGGCAATTGTAACAGCACTCGGGCTGAGGCTGATGACATGTCACGAGTACACGAACACGCTTAAGAACGCATATTGAGAAATGATCTAGGTGTGCCTGACCTCAGTAACAATGACTACAATGACCAGACACTGGATTAATCACTTCTTTGGGTTATGACAAACAGGGAGTAGAGGAATTGGCTTCAGTTCAGGAAGTAGTGGAGTTGTGCATAGAGCCCATTGAATTTTAGAAATAATTTAGATATCATGAGATAGTACTGTGTGGGCAGAAAAACATGAAATTCAGAGAAATGTAAATAGAAGAAAGTTTTAAACTCAATAATTGTGACAAATTATTATATCTTTTTTATTTATTTTTTTTTTCACCAAACATAATTTTTTCCACAGCTGAATCATTTTAGTGAGAATACTGCGAAAACTATTAAATTACTGTTAGCTGTTCGCTCGGTTTTTCTTTTCTTTTCATCACATCTTATTCTATTTTGAAAAAAAATGCAGAACGAAAAGGTTAAGCTTTTCTTTTTTGTTTTACCTAACTGATGTGACATTTAATTTAATTTTTTTATTTGTTCTCAGAGTGCTGCAGCATCCAAATATCCTCCAGTGCCTCGGACAGTGTGTCGAGGCCATTCCCTTCCTGCTGGTGTTTGAGTATTGTGAAATGGTGAGTGAAGACACATTTTCAAATTTCAACGATTCAATCATTTAATAATGGACAAAAACAGCTGAAAAGATCATATTTGTATCGATATCCAGAATTGTTGAGTTGAAATAGCTCTTTGGACTTCAATGCAGCACTGCATCAGATTAGAAAATGTAAAAGTGACTCATGTTTTGGGCAATTTTGACTAAAGGATTAACATAGAAATTCCTCCCATGTGCATCAAATTCACTCATTGGTCGTCATGCTCAGTGATTGTTGATGTTTTTTCACTTGGTTGAAGCAGTGCTGTGCTTTAACTTAGGGGAGCTCCCTCTCCCTCCATCTCTTCTTCCCTTCTTCAGCCAGTTACATATTTACAGTAAGCCCAGGACTTCTCACATTCCCCCCTCGCCCAGTAAAGGAACAGGCTCCATTTACACTCCTCTGGTGTCAGCTCTACCAGTTGCTGTGTTTGTGCTTTTTTATGGGCAACCCGTTCTGGTCATTGGCAGCTGTTGAATGGATTCCTCAGAAGACGAAGCTGTAGCTAAAGAAACTTACAGTAACTGTTGAATAACTCTTGAGTTTGTTTCCATTTCTTGTTACAAACTTTGGCTTTATGTTTGTTCTGTAGATTAACATCTCACTAAGCTGCTTTAAGACTTTTGTATCATTTTGGTTGTGTAGACTGTAACCTGGCCTTTTTAGCATACTTCTAGCCTTGGTGAACTTCTACCTTGCTGCCCGTTTCTCTAACCCATTTATCGTGTTCAGCAGAGTCCAGTGGAATTAGTCTAGCCTGGGGTTGCATCATCCTGTTGGTTTGGGGTATTGTCAGCTGCCCACACTTGGCAGAGCTTCTGGCATTGTGGTCTTTCTCAGCCAGCTCTAGTAATCCCTCTGACAGCACACAGAAATAAGTCAAGGTGAATGACTTGCCACAAGTCATTAGGGAGAGGAGCGTGTGATGAACGAGCAGGTCTTGTATGTTGTAGGTGATAATGTGTAAGGGGAAGCACAATTGAGTGATGTGTATGCTCGTTATCCCTAGCTGGGTAAAGATTTTAAAGTGCTTTAAAAGGAAGCCGGATGAACATGTGTTTTCTTTCTTTGAATTGGGCAACAAGAGCAAAAGTTGAAAGGTGTCCTCTCGCTACTTTAGGTCGTCTCAGTCATCATCTAGATGTGCAAACCTGAAATTTAACCCTACGGCTGCCGCGTGAACAATTTGAATCCTGAAACAAAATAATCGAGTGTAATGTTTCCTCTTTCTGACTAATGATTAATGGTGTGGTTTTTTTTATTTCTGTACAGTAACTGGGTCACACTGATTTGGAGCATTTGGACACGGACGTAGTCCGGACGTTTGATTGAAATTCAGACATAGCCTGACTTGGGCCCTTTAAACTTGTCGACACAAGTTTACATCAGGCAATTTATTACATAAATTTTATCCTCATTAAAATAAATAATTGGTAAAGTTCTACATGGTTACATGGTTTTACATAAAGGTCTATGTAACCATTACAGTTAACATTTTTGGCCAATTTCCTAACCTGGATTTTATTTTTTTGACTTGCTTGGATTTTAATCCAGGGACTAAAACATTTTCCAGCCATGGAAACTCATAATTCAGCTTTAAACAATGAACAATGTCACAATAATTTAAAGAAGGAAACATTTTTTTTTACTCCTTAAAAAGCTATTTCTTTTTAATCAGAACTATATTTACTTAAGACAGCGGTCGCTCATTTTAGTTTATTTAGATATAGATTCTTACTTAACCTATTAATCTCTGTTCAACTCACCTGGTTTCCATAAATGGATGTGTAAAAGTTGCTTAACTGCAATCATCTCAGTCAGGTGTGTGATTTACATTTCCTGGTAGCTTTCCTTGGTTTATTTATTTGACTTTAGGCTGTAAACAGACTGACGGTAATCACTAAAATAGCTTCATGTCTTCCGAACGGTATACTAGGCTACTTATGGGGGGAAAAAATCCTTTTAGTGATTATTTATAACTTGATACTGAAGCAGCTGGGCTAAACCTGAACTTTGTACATTATTGTTTGTTTTTGTTTTAGCTTTTTTTATAACAACAAATTTTCTGGAAACTACATTTAATTACCTACTCCTAAACATTAACAATACAGATGGGCAAAAAAACCTGAGGCCTTTGTAGAACAGTTTCTGTGCTTAAAATGACATGCAAGTGGAGTGTATGTGCTTAGTAGATGACATGAGAGTGTAGTTGGTTGCACAAGATTTCTTAAAGTGGTTTTATAGTTAAAGGGGTTTTTCCGAGATGGCGTAGCTGTCATAAACTGTCCGTTATCTGTGAGGATGGACTTGCCAGGTGGCACTGAGATAAAGAGCGTTTAAAGGAGCCTGCATACAAATCAGCTTGTGGAAAAATTTATTCATTGTAGTTATTCTTATGTAAACCCTAATAAAAATGGATTTGCATGATTAGCTGCATTGCAGGAAATTCCCTTTAAAATTTGTTATACAATAATGCACAAACAATCTGTTGTGTTTCAGTGACTGATGGACACAGGTGTGTTATAAAGCTTCGGCTGAGATGTTGTTGAAAGTCAAATTTACTGTCTCTTTGGCATACCGCCCAGGGGTTAACTATTTGTTCCCATTGCACCTCATGATTGACGTCTCACTGCTCTGTTGTCATGCTGCTCTGGTCAACTCCCAGTGATAATATTTCTGAATGGGTTTTATTTATTATTTTAAGTTTTCATATGACTGTTTTATTGTATTGATTGTAAATAGCTTCCCAGAAGTCACGGTTACAGGGTACTTCCTTGGTCTGACCTAGACGCTCTTATTTATAAATCTCTGTGACACAGCACTGAAGACCATTGAATAGTGTTACCCTTATTTGGCTCGCTCTCACATAAAGTGCTGAAAAGACAAGAAGGAGGGGTAGTCTACTGCCCCTTAGTGGTAATGCCTGCACATTGCATATTAATACAATCCCTCTATTTATCTCTTACAGAAGGAATGTCTTTTTTTTCTCCTTTTTTTTATGTTTGTTTAGAATGGGTTAACAGCTCTAAGTTTATCTTTGCTTGACTCTGCAGGGGGATTTGCGAAGCTATCTGTCTCAGCAGGATTGGACAGTCAGAAACGCTGAGTTGCTGCAGCTGCAGAGGATGGCCTGTGAAATTGCTGCTGGTGTCACTCACCTTCACAAACACAACTTCCTGCACAGGTAGCACTTCAGAACTGCAACATCTAATTAAGCTCACACACTTTTGATCTACTGAGCTAAGCATTATGTTTTGGGCGGCTGCTGTTTAAGGCTGTCGGTGACACTAGATGTATATACATGAACAGAGTACGTTTTTTTTTATGATTACGCAAATCAAAACGTCAACGACATCAGCCTAATGGTTAAATCAGGCTTTGATTTGTAAACAAAGTTATTTACAAGGTATTTAACTATCATATAGGATGTCATAAATGATGTGAAGGTGTAGGTCAACGGTAGTATTTGACTTGCACGCTGTCTGTCCAACCAGTCTCAAGATTACCAGTGTTTTCCAAAAAAGGTTTGTACAGCAGAGAGGCTGCGTTTCGTTTTCATTTTTACCACAGCCAGCACTGGTTGGCTGTCTGCCCCCTACAAGCAGAGCTGCAGGGAGACGTTAAGAACTCTGTGCTTGCAGGTTGAGGTGGGGCTAACATACGATGCTCAGTTCATCAGCTCTATTTTGCATGCTCAGAATAAGCTTAAAGGGTTCCAATTACACAGCTCCAATGCATTGCCACAGTGTCAGCTGTCCCCTGCCAGAGGGATATGATGATTCTGCTCTTCGTATGTAAAGGGATACCCTCATATTGGGCGTTGTTTTAATCCTTGTTACAACTCAGTGAGGTCTACAGGATTTCCTCATTATCAAGGTTCTTTGTTGAGTTCAACTCCGAATGCTTAAAAAATGTTTAAAATCATGATGTAAAGTGTAAAAGGACAGGGTGTACTGCTCTGTGAAGCTACGTAAGAGGGGAGGGCACATCGCAGCAACACAGACAAAAAAAACCCCTCAGGGAAATGCTGTGTGGGCTGATGTCCCAGGCTGAAATCTCAGCTGTGCTATGCAAGGGTAAGAATGAAGGTGCCAAAGAGCAAGACTCAATCAACAGCATGCCAGTTGAATAAATTAGTATTAAGAAACCTTAAAACAGCACATCTTCTTTGTTAAGTGTTTTTTTTTTCTGTTATGAAATAACTTTACATTATTTTGTAGGAGTCTTTATCTAGTGCTGAATACGTTTTCTCCTGCCTTGAAACATTTCTCAAAATCATTTATACAAAAAAGGTTCACATTGTCACCTGCTTCGTTATACAGCTGCTTTTTAAAAACTCATTATTCTTTTCTTTTTTTTGTGTGTCATCCTTTAAAAGTTCATCTTTGAAGTTTAAAATTATGGTTTCTTTTACGTTTGTGTGAATAATAGTTATTGGTAGGATCATTGGAGTCCTTTTTGGGAAACTTAAAGTAAAATGTTTTGTAAATTACCTCCAGAACTTAAAGTATACAAATTCTTGAATAGGTTAGTTTTTTATGATTCCAATTTAGTCGTTACTTAAGTATGAAATCTGCATCCAGTAGGAATATTATTTGTTTTTGTTTATAGTATGAAAGGTTTTAAGTATGTTAAAAACTCATAATTTCTTCCAATATTTTATTTTTAAAAAATAAGAAAAGCTGTATCTTTTCAACCCAATGCAATCAAATTACAAATAAGGAATTAATGTATGATTTTTGTTTAATTGCAGTTTATTTCATTTTTTTTACCCTGTTAATATATAAAAAGTTTTTCATATAAACAGACATTTCTTTAAAAATTTGAACTTTTTTGACAAATTGTGACACTTTAACTTTTTTTTTTAAACAGACCTTTTTGAGTAGATTTTAAAATCTGACAATTTTGAATGTTATTTTTGAAGAAATAAATAGTGACCTCAGTATGACTGAATATCAGAGTAGAAGGGTTTGCATTGAGTCCACAGATACCTAATAGGTATTTAAGCCTCTGGCCATATAATGACCTTGTAGGGCTAAAATGTGGAACATGCTTCCCTCCTTGCTGTGTTAGTTACATGTTGACACGTTAACCAACAGCAGAGGACATGGGAGCGTTTTAAAATACATCTTCATTTTTCTTTTCAGAGGTTCTAGTATGGCTGACGGTTGGCTAAGCCATGCATGAACGCACAAGGATATAGGTGTCTACAGCGTTTGTCATTGGGTGTTTTAAAAAGCACTCTGTAGTGAGAATGCTGGAGGGGAATAGAGTAACACAAGCCTGGATTCCCTGTGAATTAACCACCATGTCTTATTTACATGCAGAGCTTTAGAGCGTGTTATGCCCTCTGCTGGCAGACAGACATAAGGATCTTTAAGTCTGCTTCCTTTCCAGATATATCTGATGATGTGTATCTTAGCAAACATATATCTTCTGTAAGAGATTTGTTTTAATACGAAAAATGACGAGGCTTCTGGTTCATTAATCATATGTAATTCTTCAGACTTCTATCTTTAGAACTATTTTTTGGCCTTTTCTTGCATGGAGATAAATTAAGCATAAAGAAAACACTTGCACAAAGGAGATTAATCATTGAGCCTCTTCAGATGTCTAATAATCTTGTTTTTCTGTGTTCTTGCAGTGATTTGGCTCTAAGGAACTGCTACCTGACTGCAGATCTTATAGTTAAAGTGGGAGACTATGGGATTGGACCCTATAGATATAAAGTAAGGACATTTTGGTTTGTTTCCCTCTGTGCAGTAATTGGATGGTTATGTCATTCTTGTAATAAGCTGCATAATTACTTTATCTGACAATAAGTAACAACATTCCTTCTCACACTAACAATCAAAGATCCTGGGTTTTAAAATACAGTTATGTGCAAATAATCTTTATCTGCAGTTTAGATTCAGTGACGTATTCGTTAAGTCTGGAATAAGGAAAATGTGAAAAGGTAGAAGTGAACCTGCTTAGTTAACTCCAACACGTTGAAAATTAAACAACTAAGTCAGAGAATAAAAAGCTCTGATAACTAAATGTTGTTTTTTTTCTTTTATCAAGCTCCAAAGTAGTTGAGCTGATTTTCATTTAAAGCTCTTTTCTAAATTTCTGTTCAAAATGTTTCATCACTAACTACGTTTACATTGACACAAATAACAGGATCAAAAATGTAAACATATCAGGCTGGCGATTCTAATCCGATTCTGATGGAATGCTTGCTACATGTACACACAAGCCATGGTTTGATAATTTTATTTAGAGTCCATTTAAACAGAGATTTAGGATTTCCGAACAACCAAGATTTATGTTGGATCGGGAACATTTTACACATGCAATTGTAGCTACTGTTAATCTGGAGATATCAACCATACATTAAAGCACATTAAAACCATTCAATGCATGTGGAGTTAATTAGTATTGTCTACATTCATATTATCACTGGGCTGCTCTCACTCGCCATAGATTTTCAGGACCTGGAGGTGTGTTTTCCTCAACAGTGACACAATATTTTGTCCCTTATCTTTACTGCCCATTAATGTCAACATGTTCCTCCAACTCTGGAGAAAGTTGCAGCTAATACAGTCTTTCTCACCGTGTCATTGGAAAGATGAAATGTTCCCAGTTATCTAGAGTTATGCAGTGATCAACATATAACATCTGTAGAATATTTGATAGTTGGATTTTACAGCCAGATATATTTAAGTTACTTACTAATGTTATTTCTTGATCTGAAACTCTGTTTTGATGTTTAGTCTGTGAAAAAAAAAAAACACCGGATGGTCCAATAATCACAGCTAAGGCTCTACTCCCCCTTTTGGATCTTCTTCCCTATGACTTATTTTTAATCTGTCTTTTTTTATTTATTTCTGGCAAAAGATGTAGTTAAGGTTTTCTGACTATGGTAAATTAAAACTCAGCTCACTCTCACAGTTAAGAATTATATCAATCAACGCTATTTTAACTTAGCAACTGCACAGATTAGATGTGCTCCATCTGAGCCGAAACAAATGTTGCCTTTGATCAGACATAGGGCACATTTCATCGCAGAATTCAGATTGTCCTCTCTGTAACTTGATTTGCTGCATATGTCTACAGCATTTGGATCTGCTACATTCCTGAAATACTGCTGAGCCGGCAGTTATGCCGTCTGAATTTAATACTTAGGAGGGAAGGTCACCCAACAAATCTATTTCTGTAAGAAAACGGAACCAATGTCATAGATTTGCTGCATCGACAGCTGCTGAATTTCTCCTCTTTGTCAAGGTTTTTGCTGGGTTTGTCCAAATCCATTCAGAGTATGACACCACGTTTAAAACAATCCTGTTTCTGCAGGAGGATTACATCATCACAGAGGATGATGTGTTCGCACCCCTCCGGTGGCTGGCTCCCGAGCTGGTGGCAGAGCGCCATGGGGGGGTGATTACGATGGAGCAGACCAAGGCCGGAAATGTGTGGTAGGTACACATATGTTTGCTCTGCTAGTCGCCTCATAATGAGTTCATCAGCAGCAAACGGGTGACTAAGTCCCGCTGGAGTATAGAGGAAACAATAACAATGTCCTGTGAATTAGAAGAACACAGGAGAATGTTTTGTGTTGTTCACAGCTTGGGTCAACACCTAAAATATTTTTAGATGTTTTTTGCCTGCAGAAATTAAGTTCAAACATTTTTTAGAAATGTCTTTCTTTTATTTTTATTTTTTGCATAGTGTTAACCGTAATTAACTCTTAGAACTGGCCTCTATAGAGTGAGTTTTAAATTCCAGCTGTCTAAGTTCCTGCTTTACTAGTACCAGTGATACAGTTAATGTCTCTAAACATATATATATATATATATTGATCAAATATAATCATCCTTTACCTAACAACTCCCACTTTCAAAAATAGCAGATGAAATACCCAGCTGATGAAGTATATGCTCACAATATCATTTTTAATTATGTAGGGAAATGTTCCACTAATGTTAAAGTTAATTAAAAAAATTTCAGTGCTGCTATTTTTCATTAAAATTTTATAAAACATACGGTTTCTTGTTGACCTCTTTGAAATGATGGCCTATTACACAGTAGTAATGTGGCTATGTAATAATCAGACTGAAGTCCTCAAGTTTCCCAAATTTAACATGCTAATCAAAGACTGAATAACTTCCTCATGAGAAAGAGAGGAAAGGTGAAAATAGGAACATATTCCTTCTGATATCATCATAGGAGCATTTTATTGCCTAGAGCTTAGAGCAGTACATTAGATGTTGGAGAGCCTTTAAGATCACCGGTTCAGACCTCAGGCAGTTGCTCTGCAGCCCGGAGCAAGACCCTTAAACACCAGACTGCTCTCTGGTTGCTATTTGGTGAGGCTGCTCACAGCTTCCTAGATGATGGGTGAACAGCTCTACTGAGGACGCCATCTCCTCTGCTCTTCACCTGAGCCTGACACACCTGGAGGAGAAGAACACCCACATGCTGATGCTGTTCCTGGACTTCAGTTCAGCTTTCAACACCATCATCCCACAGCATCTGATAGGAAAACTGAAACAGCTGGGCTTCAATACACCCCTCTGCAATTGGCTGCTAGACTTCCACACCCACCTCAGCCTCGTGCTGTTCACCCTGATGACACATGACTGCGTCCCCAGATTCTCCACCAATCACATCGTGAAGTTTGTAGACAACACTATGGTGGTGGGCCTCATCAGAGACGACAACTACCAGGACTATATAGAGGAAATGGAACAGCTAGCGGGCTGGTGCAAAGAAAACAGCCTGATCCTGAAGGAGATCATTGTTGACTTCAGGAAGAATTGGCCCAACCTCGCTCCACTGCTGAACAGCTCAGCTGTAGAGGTGGTCAGCAGTACCAAATTCCTGGGGGTGCACATCACAGACACCCTCTCCTGGACTGTAAACACCACCTCACTGGTCAAAAGGGCAAAAAAGCATATGTACTTCCTGTGGAGGATGAGGAGAACCCACCTGCCCCCACCCATCCTCACCACCTTCTACAGAAGCACCATAGAGAGCGTTCTGACCAGCTGTCTCACTGTGTGGTCCGGAGGCTGCAGCGCCTCAGACTGGAATAAAGTGAGGAGAGTAGTGAGAACAGCAGAGAGGATGATCAGGGCTCCTCTTCTCCCATTAAAGACATTTCATCCCAGTGCTGCATGTCCTGAGCCTGTAACATTATAAATGACCCCTCACATCCCCACCATGGACTGTTCTCCCTGCTGCCCTCTGGGAAGATACTTCACAGCATCCGATGCAGGTCCAGCAGATTACAAAACGGCTTCTTCCACACTGCCAACAGACAGCTGACCTTTTGATTAAAAAACTCATACTACAGTCTCTGCATCACATTGATAACGGCAAACCAAATTACTGCACGTTTGCACCATATAAATTTAATGCTCTTAATTTCCATATCAATGCGTTTTTGCATCATGTTTTTTTTTTCCTCCCACACAAAGTGCAGCAGTGATCAAATGTAAACAGTGTAAACACAGAGCTGCCACCAGTCCAGTTGTCACCTTTAGCTTAACTGATGCAGACCCATCTTGCACCATTCTGTAACGAGCAGAACATAACTAGTGTTTGACAATTAGAGATGTTCCCCACATCTATCAGCCTCATGCATGTTTTTTTTTTCTAATCTTTTTTCCCTGTAGAAAAGGAAATGCATAACCGTTTTATTTTGTTTTAATTAGCAGTAGTTGGCTGAGTAGCAAAGGTGTTTAAAGAGATTAACCATAGCAGCCACTTGTTGTCTCTTTTCAGGGCCTTGGGGGTCACATTGTGGGAGCTTTTTGAGAATGCCACTCAGCCGTATCCACACCTGTCCGACCGTGAGGTCCTGCATCATGTAATCAAGGAGCAACAAGTCAAGCTATTTAAACCACAGTTAGAGCTTCCTTATTCTGACAGATGGTGAGTGAATTCAGCCTTTATCCGAAAATTGTATTTTCATTAAGAAGGTAGATTTGAAACAAGAATTTGCTGTGCTTACTTGCAGGTATGAGGTGCTGCAGTTCTGTTGGCTGTCTCCTGAGAAGAGAGCTACGGCAGAAGAAGTGCATCGTTTGCTCATCTATCTGCGAATGCAAGGGCAGAAGGACATGGAGGAAGATTTCGAGCAACGCTGGGATGCACTGAAGCCTAACCCAACCACAAGACAGACTGTTAGTCACTCATCTTTCCCGATCCTGGATCAGTTCGCTGATGATGCGTTGCGACAAGAGATAGACGAAGTTTTGACCATTACGGAAACAAGCAAAGGTCTCAGCTTTGAGTATGTTTGGGAGGCAGCCAAACAGGACCACTATGACGGCGCCCTCGGGCGATCCAGCATGGACACTACCCTGAACTACCAGAGCATGTTCTTCCCTGTTTCCAGGGAGGACATCCAGGCTCATTTCCCTGATCCTTTACCTGTCACCGGAACAGCTGGAAGTAGTAACTCTGCAATAGGAATACCTGGTATTGTCCCAGTGTTTGATTCACAGAAGTCATCTAATGGGAATGAATATTATATACAGCTTGAGGAACCAGGTGAGAGCGCTGACAGGGATGTTGGGAATGGAGAACAGGACACAGGCTTTACTTCTGGTCAGAAAGACTTTGTTTTATTACAAGATGTCCACCTTGATGAGTCAAGCACAGATGCTGACTTTTTTCACCAGAGCATTGACTCAAAGGATTCTTATTTACCAGACAGCCACATCTGGTCATCTCTGGAAAACGACAGTCCATACCACACTAACATTTTCACTGAAGAAGGTTCAAAGCATGAAGACTCTCCCTCCTGGAGGCGAAATTTCCTAGAGCTCCCAGATCGCAGTGGGAACCCTTTCCTTGATGGCGCTCTGGAAGGCGAAGAAGTGAAACCAAATCCAAGCTATTTTTTGGAGGAGGATTCTTATCAGTTTCCTATAAAGGAAGAGCGAGAGAACACGGATGTGAAGAGGCCTAACAGCACTGAAAAACTGGCTGATAACTTTGTGTTTCTCAGAGAACAGAACCTGATGAAAGAGAACTACAGTTTTTCTAATCCACAGCAGAGCTTTCTCGTACCCGGTGTTGTCCATGAACCGGAAGACGCGTTCAAAATGAATTCTTGGGATACCTTGGAGACTTCAGGCAGCTTAAACACGACCGATATGCATTTCACACCTGCAACAAGTAGCACAGCCTCTAGGGAGGATGTTTTAGATTCTCCAAGCACTGACTTGGGGCAATTTTTGTTAGAACATGAAATTCTCGTGCCTTCCATTACAGTGGTTGCAGATGATAACACAGAGAGCCAGAAGCCAGTTAGAAATGGTTCTTCCTCTGAAGACCTCACTCTACTGCAATCCTCAGACAGGGCTGTAGACTCCGGTTTCAATTCTACCTCAGAGAGGTTTGAGCCCATTACTAACAAAATGGGCGGCCATATCCCGTTTTTCTCTGACAGTGCCACTATAGACTCTTTTTCCACAGATGCCAAAATCTCCAGCCTTGAAGATGACCCTGAAGTCTCAAAAGCCGTAGGAACTAAAATGCCTGAAAACCTTCAAGATAATGTAGTTAGCTTTGAAAATGAACCGAATGGGGACCTAACAAGTAACGATCCCCTGAGTGAACTGATTGAAGACACGGATCTAGACCTGGAAACGAATCTGTCTGATCAGGAGGAGTCTTTCTTGGAAACTAATGGACATCCACTTGTTAGATCTCTCCTTGTTTCAGGTCCGTCTTTGGATCAGATAAGCCAGGACAGTTTGCTAGAAGACAGCATGTCCACCACTGTCCCAACCATCGACAATTCAGCCGAAACGCCGGATTCTCTCGACTCTCTAGACATTCATCGGTTGGCGGAGCAGGCGGAGGACCTGAGCACTCAGATACCCCAAAACAAGCTTCAGCCTCCTTACAAGATATCAGACAGCGGCTATGAGACGGAGAACCTGGAGTCTCCTGAATGGAATTCTCAGCCAAATGTCACAGACTGCTCTCCTGTGAAAACTGACACCAGCATTTCCAACGGCGACGAGTCAAACGCGCATGCTGTCGCCACAAATTTGGCTCCTCCAAAAATCGTCATCTCCGAGATTGAGGGTGTGCCAGAAACTCGGAGTGAGGATCACCAGCCTGAGCCTGTAGCCCCTGCAGAAGAACCTCCTGCTGGCAGCAGCTACAGAGACTCCGCCTACTTTTCCGACAATGAATCTGAACCAGAGAAGAAGGGGGACGAGTTGACTGCAGGAAGTGCTACAGACGACACATGGACGAGGAACCCTGAGGGTCCGACTCTGAGAGATTACAAGGAAAAGGATATTGATGCATTATTTAGCCAGCAAGAAACTGAAACTGTAGAAACTGATGACCAGGACCTTCATCCAGTGACGACTTCACATATTAAAGAGGAACTAAAAAGTGGGGTGGCAGATGCTTCAGTTCACCACAATGGAAGAGAACCTGAAAAACAGACGATCAAAGACTCCTTTCCTGAAACATCCAGCCAGTTACCAGATTTAGAAATATCCCCTCTGCCTGTTGATACCTCCTCAAACGCAACACTAGAGGGTAACGTTCATGCTAAACTGACCAGAACCTATGCCCACGACGGCCATAAAATCAAAGAGCCCGACGTGGAGGGCCGTTACCTCGGCAGGCGGGATGGTCCAGGATCGGAGGGACAGGAAGATGGCGGGGATGCTGACGAGGAGGACGAGAACAGTGAGGACTCTGACGACGACATGCGTCCGTACACGTTGCACAGCTCCAGCTCCGACAGCGAGGATGACACGGTGCACGTGGTGCCGATCATTGTGTCGGAAGACGTCACCGGCAAAAACCTGAAGAGCTTATTAAAACCAACACACCTGAGCATCGATGCATCGTCTTCCCCATTTGCTGGGAGGTACAATGCAGAAAACTCCAGAAGAGCTGTGTCCTTCTTCGATGATGTTACAGTCTACCTGTTTGACCAGGTAATGATTTCTTTCTCCCCTACCTTTCTATTACAATTCATTTTTAATAATTAATAGTAATCCTTTTTACTTATGGTACCAGTTGGCCAATTTTTATTCCTAGCCTTAAACATCTAATTAAAACTAAAGCACTTTTTAAAATGATCTGTTATCTACAACTTTGTTTTCCTGGTTTGATACGATGAGCTATAGAATCCTGTGTCTTCTAACCACTGGGAATAGGATCCTTATTTGCTGGATAATAGTTCGGGAAAGAAATGCTGCTTGTTGGTTGAACAGCATACCCTTTTTATGCTTCGGCATTGTGTACGATTAATAAAGCTTTCATGTGGGTAATGGGGAGGGGTTTTTACAAACTCATTTTAGCTGTGATGCTAAAAACAAATATAATTCAAGTGTTTTTTTTTTTTTTTACTCTTTACAGAAGAACCAACAAATGTGTAGGCCTTTTTTTAATGTGTCCTAATTGTTGTATTCACGTTACCTTGTAGGAGACTCCAACAAAGGAACTGGGAGACCACTCGTCCGGCTTGAGCAGTCAGTCCCCAGAGCTCGGCAGTCCTGTTTCCACAGCCAGCTACCTTAATCGCTTTCCTAACTCTGAAAGCTCAACCGATGAGGAGGGTAAGTGTTAGAAGCCCCTTTAGAGTTTTAATTGTTATGGATAAACTTCAGTCCTGACATGCTGGGTTAATTCTCACAGGTGGTGGTTTTGAGTGGGATGATGACTTCTCCTCGCCTGGGCCTGCCTTCCTGTCCAAGATTGAAAAAGACCCCGTTTCTGGTGCTGTGCCCTCTACTCCCCCATCAGCAGGACGCACGCTTCAGCCGACCTGGAGCAACTCCTCTTCCTATTCCCGTTTCTCCATCTCACCGGCAAACATTGCCAGTTTCTCCCTTACACATCTCACAGACTCTGACATCGAACAAGGAGGCAAGTGGAGCTTCCAGTTTCAGGAATCATTCCGCTGCTCATTTCTCAGGGTTATGTTTTATATGTACGGAGAAGGGCAACAGGGGTAAAGTAAAACAAATTTATAAAACTTAAAGACTAAAGTGATATTTAAAAAAAAAAATGATATAGATACCTCAGCTATTTGATGCTGTAAATTGGTACATTCTTTGCATCCCTGTCCCTTTCCTGCCTACAAAACTCATTACCACATTAGAGCCATCGATTCAAACTGCATTTAAATCTATATTGTGTTTTTATTTACATAAACTTTATCTTTTTTCTTTCTTTAAAGCTTTATAGAGCAGTATATAGAGCAGTCGGTGTCAATTTGGCTTTTTGCTTCCACCGCCATTTCACTTTCATCCTGTTCTTGTTTTATTTTGTGGTGGGTTCTACCTTTTTTTTTTTTTTTTTTTTTTAATTCCCTGATTTTGAAATTTCTTCAAAATGTTATATTTTTCCCCTAGAAGACAACAACCACAAAAAAAAAAGATTTGGGAATTATGTGGAAGCTTATCCAAGGCTATGAATGAAGTAATGGTGTTAGTCATAGATTTAATATATGATCACAACAAGATGCATCTTGAAAGGTTTATTTTTTCCCTCTTTTCTTTCCATCAGGAAGCAGCGAGGATGGAGAAAAAGACTAAAGCATGGAGCGAAGGAACCATTATTGGTGACACTACTGAGGAAGCTGTCCTTTTTGGGAACGTTGGAATGAGGACACGGTTTTTGAAGTGCTCCCCTCAGGCAGAACCGTTCTCAGAAGAATTGGCGTTTAGACTAAAAACGGACTTTCACCCAATATTCAGACGGATGAACCCCAGTCCCTCTCTGAGCCACATGTATTGGTGTAATTTTTAGTCCAGTGCAATTAAAAAGACAAATCTGCTGCTTTATAGACTTATCATGCACATTCCAGGTGTGTATCAGCTTCCTTTCCTTGCCTGCTCTCTGTAAAGTAAAAAAAAAGAAAATATTTTGGATCAATGAATTCATTCTGAGCTGGCCAATAATCACTGCAACCAAACCAGAATAAGCTCTTTGATCTCAGCAGCACTACAATTAAACACCTAACATTTTATATTCATCAGTGCTTTCTTTGTTGTTCTCTCCTTCATGTTGTGCAATTATTACAGTGGTTGCCTTTTCTTCGTTTCATCTATCTTCCGTTGGAGTTGAGTGATTCTCCTATTTGGAGATGAAATTCTGTTGAATCCTTGCGTAGCAGTATTTGAATGAAAAGGACGAGGAATGCAGATGTACCAAACAACCTGTAGAGGTGACGCACTGTATGTAAGGAACACTTGCAGTAAGCTGAGGTTGTTATTGTTTTTATTGATTCTCAGACCTAACGAGGTCAGGGTTCAGCTGTCAAACAGTTGAAACGTATCCCTGATTATTGATCTTTGTAAAGCTTTATTTTAATTGAAACCTGCAGGAATTTTTCTTGATTATTCATCCCTGGGTCTAATCATGGTGCCTGTTGATCCAGCGATCCTCCTTCCTACCTGTAACTGTCACTACAGATATTTCAAATTGTTAAAAAAAAAAAAATTTTGGATAAGCAAGAAATCTCTATTTTGAAAAAGGCAATGAAGTAAGTTGTTTGTAAACAAATGTGCAATGAATTTTCATCGTGTTGATTGGAAGGTCTGGTGGTCATGGTTATGTGACGTGTAGGGAACACTATTAGAACAAACATAAAAAAAAACACTACAAATATTTATGGCTGCTGTTGTAAGTTGTTATGGAAGGTGTCATGCCTTTTTTTTTTTATTTGTTGTATCAAATATGGAAACTTTTAAAAGCCTTCTTTGCCGACCATATTTTGTATATCACTTCCTGTATTGCATAGCTCAATACTAACTAATCATCTTCTGCTGTAATGAGCTTTCTTTGGATGATAAAACCACTTTAAGAACTTCTCACTGGCTATACTTCACCTGTTGTAGATCCCCCACCTCTCTGTTGACACCATATCGACCACTAAAAACAGCAGCCTGCTCCTCAGTTAAACTTGAACACCTATTTAAGGAAATTTTATTTGACCACAGTATACATTTGCTTAATCTTGCACATTTGAAAAATGTAACTTAATGTTGAGATGTTCTAATGTGTATATATGGATTCTGTGTTATTTTTCTGTTTGTAAATTGGGGCGGGTACAAAAAAAAGCTGTAATAACCGAGTTGATCGGTAGGGAGTTTCATTTTGTAACTTAAAGCTGAGTAAAATCAGAGGAACATATCAGTCGTCCACTAAAAGCGGTTAAATTAAGACGCGGAAGCAGATGTGAATTCATTCTGTCCTTTAAACCTGTAGATTTTAAATATTTTTACTTCATATTGATCATGCTTAGTGTAATTGAATGAAATGTTTATAATTACACTGTTTAATATGAAAATAAATGCAAATGGACTTCTAAATAAGGCTTTTGTGGTGCATATTTTTTTGCGTCAGTAAAGGAAGATTGCAGAATCGTTTCCACGTGTAGGTGATGTTTGACTGGATTTACCTGGTGAGTTTACAGCTTATCTTGTCTAACTTAAAGGTATAGAGGAGGATTTATGCGAATTTTGGATTAAGTGAAAATGGGGACGAGCACGTAGGATGTCCTTACGTCAACATATCACCACAATGATTGATATTTAAGAGGACCACTTATTTTGATGATCCACCCGGAAAAAGATCCTTCACTATACCTGACAAGAATTGCATCAGATTTTTATGTTCTGATATTCCCAATCCTCCTAATTTAACTTATATATTACGTTAAAAAATGCAACATGGAAGAAACAAACAAAATTATCAGCATAAAATCAGGAAAACCGCACAAATCCAGCTGTTTTGTCACTGTGAGGCACATTGGATAATGGAACAGTACTTTGTCTTTATTTCACATTTCAATACTCTTTATAACACATCTGGTCATGTTATGATGCCAACACCTGCTGTGGTGTCAACCGTCTCTGCAGGGGGGGTGGAGTGCATGAACAGAAACATTTATTTATTGCAAAAAGGACTGAGGTGTCCCCGGGTGGAAAAGACAAAGATGTTTCACTCTAGTAAAAAAGCTCTGTAAGCAAGTCGTAACACTGCAACAGCAAAGGGCAGGACAGAAAGAAACCCATTTTAACAGTGTATTTGGAATGACTTTAAGTGAATCAACAAAAATGAGAAGAACTAAAACCCAGTCCATTTAAATGACACTGTTCACAGAGATACCAAAGCATAGCCCTTAATTAAAATCTTTCCCTCTTTTCCCCCAGCAAGATGTAAATACCCATACAAGCTTTTTCTTCACTGCAGTGGTCAAAACATGATCAAAGGTCAAACATGCATTTACTTTTGTTTTGAAAGTGAAAAAAGTATTATAGGACATTAGGAAAGCCATACTTTGTCTTAGTTTTTTGCTTTCTCTCCTCTATCCTCACTGAATACTGAGATGTTTTCTATCTGTGCAAAACAGCCCTGCTGTAACATTCATCCATCGATCAAATCCAGTCAAAATACTTTGTTAAAATAGTCAGTTTTTACGGTTGTGCTTCCCCTTTACGTAAAAGGAATGCCATATAGGTCCGAGGAAACGACTGCATCTCCAGGCACAAAGGGGGCTAGGGGCTCTTAGGAGGGACAGTGGGAACGCTACACACACACAGCACTCCCGTTCACTTGGGTCGCAGGGCGTTGGAGGGCCGGGCTGCGCGGGGGGCCGCTAGGAGGAAGGTGAGGGACCCGAAGGGGCTCTGCTGAGTTTCCTCTCACACTGATGTGCTCCCATCCTCCCTGGAAGACAAAGACTGGATTATTTTACGAACCATTCTACCAATCTTAATTTCTTTCTTGTTTGCATACTTCTTGACAACAGCAGATGTCAATGTTTTTATTGAGTTCCTTATTGACAGACCAACTTTAACAAGGTAAATGGTATTAATCTTTTACAAATAACTACCTCAATCCCCTCTCTCCCCTGCTGTATCTACAGTTTGTTGCAGCTTCTAACAGGTTTCCCTCCATATTTTCACCAACTCTAGCTGTCCCTCCATCTGTCCAGCATGATGCTGCCACCACCATGATTCACCATGGGGATAGTCTATTCATTGTTATATTTTTTATCCAAACACAGCACTTTACACACGGATCAACAAGGTTTAGAAACTGATTCAACCAGAGGGCTTTTCTTTTAACGAATTGGCATTTGGAAAACTACAAAAAGAATGTATTTTTGCTTCTTTCTTGTCTCTCTTCCATAAATGTTTCTAAAGATCCAGACCAGCAGTCCTGTTGATATACTACTTTATTTTGGGGTATCCAAGTAAAAGCTATAGAATAGATTATGACATATTGTGTGTTGTTATATCCCTTAGAATAAATCTGTTTAGTACAAATTATTTAGAATGGTGACAAGAAAAACATGTGAAATACTTTTACAAGAAAGTAAAAAATAAAAGTTTGATTTCAAATATGAGGGTAAAAAAAAAAAAAAAAAAAAAGCTCAACTCACTCCTATCCCATAGTCCCAGGAAAGGCCCTTGGGCTGCATTGGTCCAACACCCATCCTGTGGCAGACGGCCCCGGGGGGTTCAGTAGGAAATCCTGGAACTCTGTCTGCAATGATCCAAACCTAAAAGAAAAAGTGAAATATCAAACTGTTGCCGTTGGACCAGGATTAAGCTGTTGTTGACATCCTGTAGGTAATATATATTCTAAATATTTAAAATGTAGCAGAAACTGTTTATCTCAGTTTGAGCATGTGCAAAACAGGATGCAAACTGGCATTATAATTAAAATGTAAATAATGATCTTCAGGACGTTTTCACTATCAGTTTTTTGGCCAAACTAGGTACTAACACCTACCTGGTCCAGGGGCCCTACAGACACCTTGCTGACGTTGTTGGAGATGAGCTCCCATGCAGAGCCCTGAGGATAGCTGGGCGTGAGGCCCTGTCTGTACCACAGATTACCTGAAAGAAATCAGGTTCAATTACATTTGATTTTTACTTTAAGGACACAAAGGAAAGAAAACTTAATGAAACTCACTGCTTTCATCTACAGCAAAGACAGATGTGCGGCCAACTGAGAGCTGTCTGAGGTTCTGCCTGGGAGGAGAGGGTATGTGGTACCAGCATTCCCCTACAGAGAAATAAAAGCTTCTGAAATAGATGATTTAAATAAATCGTCATTCTGTTTCTTTTAATGTGGTTTCATCTTAACTAACAGGCTAACTTCCAAATGCTGACCTGCAGGGTTTTGTGGAGACACAGATCCTCTGTAGAACACAGCCCCATCCCTAGTGATGGCCCACACCTGATTAGCTCCTCCGATGGAGATGGACTTAAAGGGCTGATCTGTGCCAACATGGAGCCAGGAGCTACCCTGTGGGATACAAATACTTTCAAATGGTGCCCAAGATTTTTGACCCACAATCTATTCTTTATAGAGGATATTTTTTGCGGGGCATGGTCTAAAAATACAGATTTCTCACCGCAGGGTTCTGGGGGCTCACTCCCAGGCGACACAGGACATCTCCCTTGTCATTGAGGGCCCACACAGGGACATGCTCCATTTTGCTCTGGGCCAGACACGGCATCAGAGAAATGTCGCTTAGATGGATCGGTGGCACCATCTTCCATGGACCCCTCACTGTTATTTTGCACCTCCTGTATTAGAACAGGTCTCTGTTAATGCTTTAGTGGAAACAGGGCTACAAGCTGGAGGAGGGGAGGTGAGTTTACCTCGTCCATCTTCGGCGCCTCACAAAGTCTTTCATTGTTTTGTGGCCATGAAATGTCCTGTAGGGAAGAAATAAATCAGACAAATGGGTTGATAACTTTTTCATTAAACACACACAAAAAAAAACATTTGAAGAAGCAGATTCTTCATACGTTGGAAAGTCTGCAGCGTACTGCCAGCCTTCTTTGTCTGTTCCTCCAGGAACACTAAAATCCACAGCCCACTCTGACACCTAAAAAAAGCAGTTCACAACAGGACACAAAAAGCATTCATTCACTACATGGGTCTATGGCAAATTTTCCAATGCAAGAATCCAAACAAATATTCAGTGGGAATTTATGACATATTTCTACAGTACTCAGAATTGAAGTGTGAAACCTAAAAAAAAGACTTTGGATGAATGGATTGAAATACTGTGATTTTTCTATTTTTCTTCCATACCTGTCCTGATATGGAAAATACTTTATCAAATCCCAAAGCTCTTAAGCCTTTCCCAGAAAGGGACCCTTATTTCAGGAGACTTCTTACCCAGGACCACTGAGGGGAGGGGGGGTGCGTATTGCCTTTGGTGCACTCCATCAGCCCGGTCTCATCACTCCACATGGGGCGATCGGTAGGAAGTCCTCTGTTGGATCACAAAAGATTCCACAATATTTCTTCGTGTTCTTTGAAATCCATTGGTGTGTAATCTAACAGGTAAATAACCATAATTGTGTGTAAAATGTGGGAGGCCTACTTGTCAGTATAACCAGTCATTGGGTTCCAACGCTGATTCTCATACACATGTATACTCCTGACATCAGTCTGCAAGTTCATCTCATGGTTGACTAAAACAAAAACCCAGATGACATGTTAAGGATGCTTTAGTCTTATTACGTCCACTGAAGCTGGAACCACACCACGCTACAGCAATCCCCATTAAGGGGACAGAAGAAGCCCATTCTGCATGCAGGACATGTGTTACCCTGACTGGACTCCTGTCCAAAGCTCCCGCTGTAGACCCAAGCAGTGCCATCCCACCCGATGCCCCACACCAGCCCCAGACTGTTCGACTCTATGCAGCGCAAGTGGCCCGGGATCTGCCGCCAAAACCTGCAGCAGTGTACAGGTGGAAGCACCCAGTGTTAGCCACAGGAGTTAGCATACAAGATACAAAAAATTAAAATACAATTCAGGAGGCAAAGCAAGAGCATTAAAATTCCGTCTTTGTTATCAGGCTCACATTAGGTCGCAGGCCATAGCGTGAGCCGAAGCCTCCAGGGACAGGGACGGCTCATGCACCATGATGTCTCCCTTGGAGGTGATGGACCACAGCGCCTGCGTGGATGGAGCCCCAGCAATACCTCTGCACTTGCAGCAACACTCTGACAACAGTTCAAGCTGTTGTTCCATAAAAGAAAGGTGGTAGACCAGAGATACGTTGCATTAGCGAAAACATCCCATTTTCTACACCAATTCATGAATAAAGACAAATATCTTACCCAGTCATTCATTTCCTTCTCTGATGGTGCTGCCAAGACCAGCGGCCATCTTTGTTTGGTTCTTTCAGCTGTGTAAACTGCAAAAGTGTAGTGGCAATCCTGCAGAACCGGTACCAGCGCCGTCACTTCATTTATGAACACCTGAAGGTGCTAAACACGCAACAATTTGTCAGTATTTACATATTTAGTACTTCTTGTCTTTTTTTTTTTTTTGCTGCTTTTCCAAATATCCAAATTCAGGACATGCAAACCAACCTTTTTCTCATCATATTGAGTGTAATAGACAAAGAAGATGCTGTCCTTCCTCCCATCCAACCTGGTGGATTGCTCAAGAGCAACGCCTACATCCACCCAGCGCTGCGGCTTCCAGTCTCTCCACCAGCGCAACGCACCTTTACGCACCCACACAGACTGGTCAGGAAAGGGGACAAAAAATTAGATGCTTTTCACCGTCGGGTAGAATTGAGGACAGGCTTGATTTTACTAACATTGCTCCTCTCCAAAGGTTTCCTGGTGATCTCTTGATGTTCCTGTTGCTGGGGCTGCTCGCTCCAGGCTGCTGATTGGACCGGAGTCAGAGACAGGGAACTGGAGAGAGGACCTGGCACACAAACATAAAGGTATGAAGACTCAAATAAAGCTGCCTTTAACAATACTACTGTTTAGTCATCTCCTATTTTTTTCTCTTTTCCATCCAGACAGGCAGGCGTTCCTATAAAACTTCAAAACCGGTCTCAATCTCTAGTTTTTCAAACAATTCGAAGGTCTTTCAAATATCTTTTTATATCACCGACTATGTTTTCTATCATCTTTTACTGTCTATTCCAATTTCAGATCAGTGTGTGTGTTTTTTTAAGTCTCTAAGCTCTGGCCTATAAATCTTCAGTCAAGAACGAAACAACATGTTCTGCAAACAAACTGTTTTTGTTATTGTTGTATTTGAACAACAAAAATATGGTTTCATTTTTTTTCTTTTTACAGTAAGGAAAATAAGTATTTGAACACCCTGCTCTTTTGCAAGTTCTCCCACTTAGAAACCATGAAATTGTCTGAAATTGTCATCATAGGGGCATGTCCACTGTGAGAGATATAATCTAAAAATAAATCCTGTAATCACAATATATGATTTTTTTAACTATTTATACAGCTGCAAATAAGTATTTGAACACCTATCAGCTAGAATTCTGACCCTCAATGACCTGTTAGTCTGCCTGCCTTCAACATGTCCATCTTCGCTCCATTTATTATCCTAGATTAGATATTTAGCTGCATAAAGACACCTAACCCCCCCCAATACAACCAGTAAGAATCCAACTACTAACATGGTCAATACCAAACAGCTGTCCATAGACACTAGAGACAAAATCTTACACCTCCACAAGGCTGTAAAGGGCTACAGGGAAATTGCCAAGCAGCTTTCTGAAAAAAAGGTCCCCTGTTGGAGCAATTATCAGAAAATGGGAGAGGCTAAACATGACAGTCAATCTCCCTCGGACTGGGACTCCATGCAAGATCTCACTGCTGGGGTCTCTATGATCCTAAGAAAGGTGAGAAATCAGCCCAGAACTACACGCGAGGAGCTGGTCAATGACCTGAAAAAAGCTCGGACCACCGTTTCCAAGGTTACTAGTACACTAAGAAGTCATGGTTTGAAATCATGCATAGCACAGAAGGTTCCCCTGCTTAAACCAGCACATGTCAAGGCCCTTCTTAAGTTTGTCATTGACCATTTAGATGATCCAGAGGAGTCATGGGAGAAAGTAATGTGGTCAGATGAGATTAAAATAGAACTTTTTGGTCATAATTCCACTAAACATGTTTGAAGGAAGAAGAATGATGAGTACCATCCCAAGAACACCACCCCTACTGTGAAGCATGGAGGTGGTAGCATCACCCTTTGGGGTGTTTTTCTGCACATGGGACAGGGTGACTGCACTGTATTAAGGAGAAGATGACCGGGGCCATGTATTGTGAGATTTTGGGGAACAACCTCCTTCCCTCAGTTAGAGCATTAGAGATGGGTTGAGGCTGGATCTTCCAACATGACAATTACCTGGCTCTGGCTCTGAAAGGAGAATATCATGGTTCTGGTGTGGCCTAGCCAGTCTCCAGACCTAAACCTACTAGAAAATCTTTGGAGGGAGCTCAAACTCCATGTTTCTCAGCGGCAGCCCAGAAACCTGACTGATCTAGAGAAGATCTGTGTGGAAGAGTGGGCCAAAATCCCTCCTGCAGTGAGTGCAAACCTGGCGAAAGATTAAAGGAAATATTTTACCTCTGTAATTGCAAATATTTACATTGATTTCCTCAGGTGTTCAAATACTTATTTGCAGCTATATCATACAAATAAATAGTTACGGAACTATTCATCATACATTGTGATTTCTGGATTTTTTTTTTAGATTGTCTCACAGTGGAGATGCATACAATGACAATTTCAGACTCCTCCATGATTTGGGTGGGAGAACTTGCAAAATAGCACAGTGTTATTACTTTTCCTCACTATATTTCACTTAAAACAAGGTTTTACTAAGTTTTTGGTTGATTTGGAATGTATATAGAGGCATTAAAATGAAAGTTGAAGAGCTGAAAATGTTCCTTTTTTAATTTATCCTTCAGTTGTTTCACTTTCTATGGCATAAAATCCTAACCAGACATGCATCTGGCTGTTGTCAGGTTAATAAAATCCCATTGTGAGGTTTAAAGTTCTGGAAAAATTAGAATGTTTTCTAAAGCATTTTAATTTGGGGGGATGTTTGAATGTGTGTATATTTCCTGTTTTGCTTATTTGTGAAAATTTCATCAAATCAGACAAAAATTATTTCCGTTAGCACCCCTCCGTTACACAGCTTCAGACACTGGCTGTCCATATACCTGTAGGACTGAGCCAGCTGATGTGTGAACTTGCATCCACATCACATCCTCCACCAGAAACCCATGTCCACACTGGTCCGTCCTCCTCCCCGATGCCCTGCGAGTTCTCCAGACTTCCAAGGACATCGTTCAGCAGACGCCCTGCTGTCTGTGCACCCCGAGCTGCTTCTGCCCCTTCTAGATCCACGTTCATAAAGGGGACATCGTGCCCTCTGGTTGGAAGGGTGGGGAGGAGCGGAGCTGGCGGCTGTTCCACACTCTCTTCCTGCAACATCTCTGTGATGGATGGCTGCATAGTGGATGTTCTGTCTCGGTCAGAGACCAAGCTGTTGATGAAGCTGTCGCTGGCTGGGATGAAGGCTTTCGGAGCATCTTGTTGAGGGTTCGAGGAGGCTTCTTTCAGCTCCTGAGGAGGAGCAGATGACTCGGTTCCCCCCAAAGGAACAATAGAGGGAGCTGCTGCCTCCAGTATAGGAGTAGCACTGTGCTCTGAATTAGTAGGACCCAACTCCGAGTCTGAATCTGTTCCACTTAGGGCAGAGCCTTGTGAGGCCTCAGTCAGCTGGCCACTTATTTCACACTCATCCCTTATTAAAAAAGCACAAAGATGGTAATAAAGTGGTTGATTAAAGTCAGGTAGGAGTTATTAAAGACTTGGCTGATGTTTCTCTACAGACCTGGGTGGAATAAGGTCTTTATTGCTCCCCCACTGGGCTGAAACAGGGATCCAGCCATTTCCACTTGGCTCAGACTGCGTCACACCCATCCTAAAATACACCCCGCGATCCTCACCAACGGCCCACACCTAACAGACAGAGACAAGGAGAAATCTATGTGGAAGAACATTGGTGAACAGCCAGGGTGGGGAAGTAGCTTTGTGCATTTATTGAACTTTTCATGTAATTTACCCCCAGTAATCCCGAAATATGCGATCCATCAAAGCTACATTTTGTTCTTTAAAGACCAATCAGAGCAGCTGTTACTTTATAAGGCTGTATACAGTAACTCTTGCTCCTAAAGCAGCTCCCATAACTGCAACCCTGGAACATGAAATATGGGATATGATGACGATGCCTTGGCCAGCTTCTAATTAGGGAGTCTCCCATATGAAAGGCCAGTGGGAATACAGTCGGGAGATATTTAAGGCTGGACCCTGAGGTGCAACTGCTGGAGGGGACACTGGGCAGAGCGGGAGGCTGTACTCGTGTTACAGCTCTGCTGACAGGCCGGGGGACAGAGGGGGTTGGAATGAGGGTAGGCAGGAGGAGGGCAGACAGAGCTGGGAGGAGGAGGTGTGAGGTACGGGTTTGCAGCGCAAGCAAAGTCTTCAGCAGTGAGACATGGAGCGAACAGTTTCTGCTCCTGATCTGTCCTGAAACCAGATCCATGCAAAGGGCGAGATTGATCAGGCAGCAGACAGCAGCTAAAAACACAGTTCAGTTTGGAAATGGACAGGTTTTAATAAACCTACAGGGTTACATTATATATGTATATAATTTCATAGACAGATTCATCCTCTATACTAGCCCTGGAGCCATAAAGAACAGACACACAAGAGCTGCAACAAAGTTTGGTTTCATATGTTAATCAAAAACCTCAATGTAGTCAGTTAGGGTTTAATTTGGCAGATAAACACAAAGTGGGTCATAATTATAAATGATAGTAAAAAGGAAAAATGTTTCCAAAATGTTCATAGAAGTCTTAATTTTGGCTCATGTGTTTTTATTCTTTAGAACCATATTTCGCTGCAATTAGAAGCCACAGACGTCTTCTGTTATTTGACTCTCCTATCTACATCCAAAAATAGAGTTTTGCATTAATTTTGCCATTCTTCTTTGCAAAAGAGGGTCTCTGAGTTTGAAAAAAGATGGTGAAAATGTGGCACACTACTAAAGCAGCTTTTCTAGCAGACTTTTTCAACGTTGAGCTCCATCCATGTCCCCATCACTGCTGGGGGAGTGGTGGCCTAGTGGTTAGGGCACGGAGCTCAGTATCCTGAGGCTCCCACAGACTGCCACCCTGAGTGAAGACACACTGTTCCCTGGGCGCAAATGGCAGCCCACTGCTCCCCAAGGGGATGGGTTACATGCGGAGAGTAAACTGTACTGTACTTGTACTTGTGACAGTGTAATGACAATAAAATGCTAGGGGGAAAAAAACCCATCAACCCTTCCCTGCAAAGAGCTGCATCCCCACAGCCTGATACTGCCAACTCCCTGTTTTACTGAGGGTATAGCTTATTCAAGCTCATGGGCCTCGTTAGCCACAAATAGATCTTTTTTATATAGATCATAAAGGTATATTTGGTTTAATCAGAACCCCTCTGACCCCTGCTCAGCTTAAGCTTTTGAGGAAGACTGATCAGTGAGCTCCAACTCTTTCTTCTTTTATAAAGTTGATGTCCTTCAGCTGTAAAGCATGTGTGTTAGCCTTGACTTTAAGCTTTATGAACCAATTCTGGTCTGTTCCTCTGAGAATAAATCAGTGGTTATCTTATTTAATAACAGAATAAAGGGAAATAATTTTTTATTTGTAAAAAAAAAAAAAGATATATTGGTGTTTTTGCATTTGTCTCTCACATTAACTTCTAATTTTTATTTATAAAAAATAACAAAAAATAATGTTAGAACTATGAATATACAGTCATATGTTTGTATTACTTTTTTAAATGTATTTATTACTGTTTTCAAGGTTGCACTTAAAAAAAGTAATTGTCTAGAGCTTTTTTAAACGAAACTCTTTTTGTTTACACTCGTATACATACAAAATGACCAAATAAATCTAAGTCTAGTCTAATGACATACCCTCAGGTTTGAGGTTATAATATGACAAGTGCGACAACTGCATAAAAATCACCTCTGACCTGATCATTGAGTCCCACATCCACCATCATCATCTCCCCCCCGATACTGATCCAGCCAGACCCACAGGGGTTGTGGGAGTTTACGCCGCGCCTGAACCACACCTGGACACACGCAGGCCATCAGGTCCAGACATGTAGCAAACAGGTGAGTTACTAACATTCATGTAATCACAGGTTTACCTTATAGTCTTTTGTTACCACCCACACAACACTGACTCCAACTGCCACATGAAGAGCTTCCACCTCCTTTGAGGGTGAGTCTACCTCCAACCAAGAGGTACCTGGAAAAAAAAAAATGCTCCGTAATAATCTGAAACGTTCTGGGTCAACATAAATTTAAAAGAATAAGCTACATAATTCATACATGTAACAGCTGAAATTAATATTTCTAAGATGATAGGACAGTAACGTGGAAACACAGGGGGAAAGATAAGGACTAGGGATGGACAGTGTGGCACAGTGATGCTGACCTGTTGGGCTGTCCAGACTGAGGCCTGTACGAACCAGCAGGTTTCCATCCCACAGTAAAGCCCACAGTAGATCCCCGGGGCCGGCTGATAACTGTGCCACCTCTTTGGGTACTTCCACCTCCTCCCAGCTGGTGCCCTCTGGCACACGGGGATGGATCCCCTCCCTGAACCAAACCTGTACAGCAAAAAGATTAGATGAACATGATGTCCATTCATCATTTAAAAAGCAGCATTCACACATAACAGTATAATCTCAGGTTATAACTCTAAAAACAAATGTGGCTTGCATTATAGAATATTAAGTTTTTAATTAAACTAAATCGATACATTAAGCGCTTAAACTATCTTAATAACTGGGTCAGAAAACCTTTCAGTTTTGTTTGCTGTATTTTATAAAGCTGTGCTGCCATCTAGTGGACATAGATGTTCATAAAAGTGATTTAATTCACTTAAAACTGGATGTGCTGATATAAAAACCAGAAAAGTCTTTAGAAAGTGCAACCCTCCATGGAGTAGCTCACATATTGACCTCCACCTCAAGTTAATACCTGTATACACGGAATTTTTTTTATTTAGAGAAGCTTTTACAGTATATTAATTGTGTATAGCAAGCATTTACTGTTATACTGAAAATTGTTTTTTAGTTATTTCGAAAAGAGATAACAGACATAAAAACAAACACAGTTGAGAACATAACCTCCTTGGCAGAGATAACTGAGAAAATATTGCAAATCATTGTAAATAACAAAAAGTTACCAGTGTGGATATGGGTTTCCCGTGGAGGATGTGATGTGGATGCAATGTGTATATTATACGCTTTATAGAAATCCCAATTGCTGCCCTTAAATTTGAGAGAAAGTATCGGTTTGTACCAGAAAGATCAAAGATTTGTTCTGACTTTCTGACTAACCTGCCCCTGCTGGGTCACACCCCAGAGGTATGGATACCTCCCTGATTGGTCGCTCATCTCCCAGCCACCACAGCTGATGTCACAGAGCGGCAGGGGGGGCTTCCTGGGATTATCCAGCGGGATCTGCAAAGACAAAGCAGCTACTGTTTTACACCTCACAATAACTTTGAGTTTGGATCACCTTGGAGATTTTGTCCAAGTATACAGAGAGCAAAAAGAATCATCTATCATTAGGTAAGTACTATGGTGACACTCTGGAAACTGATGCTTTAAAGTTTTCAATAATGATGTTTACGTACTGGCAATAATAGCTACAATCGGCATATAATCTCACTTGCCTTTTTCATTTTGTCATCCTACAACAAAAACATCTATGCATTTTATTGTTAGTTGACAGCCTTAATCAGAGAAAAAAACAAAAGGTCATTAACTGCAAAGATTCACTATTTGGGAGATCTTAATGTTACAAGGCTTTCAAGGCTGCAAATGACTCTAAATATGGGTGAATGTTGAACTCTTAGCTGGACACCGGTCCAAAACACGCTGTGGACCTTTTCACTATATTAGCAGGAGACTAGGCCAAAATTAAATTTTTAAACATTTGAAAGTATGAAAAAGTCCTTCTAAAAGACGCAGATTTAATTCCACTAGAATGTGCTTCTTCTGAGTACTGATTCAAGTGGGAGATGAACACAAAGGTATCAAAACCGTAAACCATTTTTCTTTGCATAATTACATTGCAATGTGCGGGTCTATTAAATAAAATAGGGAAGATCGAAGCTTGGGAATCTTAGATTCTCTTTTAGGTTTGAAACTGCTTAGTCAGGTTAAGTGATATTTGTAATGTAAAAAAGATTCTTAACTGTGTTTTGGGGTTGTAAAAAAATTATTTAACCCAAAATTCTTGGGAGTTGTACAATACAGAAATAGAAAGTCTGTAGGGCTTGGCAAACCTTTGCCCAAGTTCCTTGTGCTGTGTATCTTCTGTAACGGATCCATCGTCTACGACGGACACAGGAGTTCCACTTCTTGTCTGGTGAGAAGTTTGCTGGGAAGTCGACTGCATACTCCCAGCCCTACAGAATGAGAGGAATAAAGTGCTTGGTGCTGAAAATTCTTTAAAGGAAAGAAACTGAATAAATGGTGTGAGAAAATGAAATGATGATGCAGGGCCTGATGTAGTTCTCACCCCTGTCTGACCAGGTTCTCCACAGCTCTGATCCACATACCAGTCGCCTTCCCACTCCCAGCTTCGAGACGGCAGCTGGAAGCTGTTGAGCGGCTGCGGGTTCATCCCTGTGACATCGCTCCAGGGCCAGCGGTCGGTGGGAAGCAGCACGTCAGTGAAACCATCCACTGGGTTCCACCGCTGACCATAAAAACAAACAAAGGAATATTGTAAAAATGATCATTATTCAGAATCGGAGTTTTGTTTTTATCTGACCTGGTTCTCATAGGTCTCCTCCCGGTAGCGGATGGAAGTCTCACTGGGCATTATGTTCAGATAGATGTGGTGATCACAGCCGATGCCCCAGCAGCGCTCCTTGCTTGCAGTGACGCGCTTCAGCTCCAGCAGCATGTCATCAGCGCGGACCCAGCGCTGCCCGGCTGTGGAGAGGCTGTACACTCTGCCATACACATCCACAGCCCACAGCAGTGTTATAGGCATGGTGACTCCTAACAGAGACAGAGGACAGAATTCATCTCTATCCGCTACATATTATAGGGCTGCGTAATTAAAGCTTGATGATTTGGTGACAAAAAGGGGTGGCTGTGAGGTACACACTCACCTAGAACTGTTTAATTAAAACTTGTCCGCAAAAACTGGAAAAATGATGTGAGCAAGATCTTTAAATTTCACATACAGTGGCAATTTCTCTTGCTTTTTTTTTAAGAGTGCTTGACATTAATGTATTATCTCTTTGTTTTATATGCAGTACAGAGTAGCTACCAATAGTTTACTGAAATTGCATTACATTTTAATAAATTTAAACCTTGTTTACTGTAGAAGTGCTATCCTTTCATTTTCAATTTAATATATAAATACATCCAGAACAAAAAGTAGAAAATTGCACGTTCAGTAGCATAATTTAGCTTCCACAGTGTTACATACTGAATTAAAGCAGCAAACCTTTTTACTACCTTTCTTAAAATAGCCTGCCTTCATCAACCCATGGAGCGACTCTAGGTTCTCTGAACTTGGTTGATGTGTTCAGCAAAATACTATTTTACATGCTCTGCACCAACTTATGCAGATTGATAAAAGAAATGCTGACTTTATTCTGAGACTGATGTTCTGGAAGCATCTTTATGTTTGTTTAAGAACATCACAAAATGCTGACACAGATATAAAGGCCTTCTTGCAGTGGAAAAAACTGAAAACTTTAAACAAAAAAAATTGACTTTGTTCCTGTCTTTTTCAGCTTTAGAGATGAAAACTCCTGTTCCTACGATTTTGTAAAGTAAACAAGGCTTTTGACATTTTCCATGTTTGCCCACAGATTCTTTAATGGGTTTAGGTCTTGCAGACTTTGCTGCATAAGTCTCATCCATGCATACTTTATGCTTCCCTTGAAACCACTTCATTGAGGCTCCAGCTATATAGTTAGCCTTGCTTTGCTGCTGAAAGGTTAACAATCTTCCATTTATCCACATTCTTGCTGCCTCCAACCATCTATCTAGGCCTTTAGTTTTTTTCCCATCCCATGAACACTTCTAAACAAAAACATTAACTTGCATTTCGTGATTTTTTCTTTTTTTTTTATAAACCTTCCACCATGTGTATTTATGTGTGCAAAAGGGACTTCTTACAGTTGCCTTCCAGCTGTTCTTCCATAGAGGACAGATTTGTCAGTTCTAAAGCTGTTGTCCAATAAAAGGGTTTGTCCATCTGAGCTGCTGTTAGTTTTGGTTAAATGTCTAAGTAGGTTGGCAGTTGTTCTGCGATGTATTGCTTAAAGCCTGGTTGTTGTTTTGTTTGTTTTGTTTTTTTAAATAAACCTGCTTTAATCTTTGTTCTCCACACCTTCATACCCAACCAGTCTGCTGTATTAGTCTCGAACAATACTGAGATTGAATGACACTGGATTTTATTAGTCAGATTAATGGGAGGTGAACAACAATTAATGTGACAGCTCAGAGTGCATTAAACATTGCATAATTGTGCTTCCACCTGGAAGTGCATTCAGAGCAGCTCCTCGCCCCCACCTCGGGTCATCAAATAAAGTCTGTCTAAGTCTAAGTCTAAAGATCACTTTTCTGTCATGCTAATTCCTGCATACAGTCCTCAGCTAATCAGGGCTAAACCAACAGTTAAAGAAGTCAGAGTGTGGTCTGAGGGGGCCATGGGGAAACTTCAGGATTGTTTTGAATGCTCTGACTGGAACATGTTCAAAGTTGCAGCAACCTATGACGACAAAATAATTATAGATGAGTATCTCATGACTCTATCAGCCTACATCAACAAATGCATTGTAGATGTCAGCATATAAAAAAAACATCACCACCTGGGCAAACCAATGACCCTGGCTGAATGGGGAGGTTCAGAAATCGCTAAAAACACAGAACTCAGCTTTCAAGTCTGGTGATAAAGAGGCACCGAGGACAGCACATGCCAATTTGAATAGGCCATCAAATCAGCAAAGCAGACCCACAGCCAGAAGATCCAGGATCTCTCCATGATGCCAGCGACACCAGGAGGATGTGCCAAGGCATACAGTGTACATCTCCCCCCCTCCAGTAGATGTAGCAAATGACTTCTTAAATAAACTAAACAACTTCTTTGGAAGGTTTGAGGCACTAGACAGCACTCCAGCAGTGAATGCGGTTCAACTCCAGAGAGGAAGCACTCAACCATGACAAAGCTAAAGTGAGGTAAACTCTGAGGAGAGTCAACCCAAGAAAGGCCCCAGGCCCTGATAACATACCTGGGCGGGTGTACAAGAAGTGTACAGGTCAGCTGGCTGGTGACATTTTTAACACCTCGCTGGACATGCTTTAAATCTGCCGCCATCATTCCGGTCCCAAAGGGGCCTCAGCTCACCTTACTCAATGACTACCGGCCTGTTGCACTGACTCCTATCATGATGAACTGCTTCAGAAGGCTGGTTAAAGAACACATCCTTGCTACCTCTCCACTGAGGATGCCATGTCTGCTGCTCTTCACCTGTGCCTGGCACACCTAGAGGAGAAGAACATCAACGTGCGGATGCTGTTCCTGGACTTCAGCTCAGCTATCAACACTATCATCCTATTAAAAAAAAGGGAACAAAAGCCATGAGACAGCCCACCTGCCCCCAGCCATCCTCACAACCTCCTACAGAAGCACCATAGAGAGTGTTCTGACCAGCTGTGTGGTGTGGAGACTGCAACACTGCAGACTGGAAGAACGTGAGGAGAGTGGTGAGAACAGCAGGGAAGATCATCGGGGCTCCTCTTCCCTCCATAAAAGACATTTCATCTCAGTGCTGCGTGTCCCCAAAACACTGCATATTTGCGTTATATATATTTAATGCTCTGAAGTTCCATTTCAATGTGTTTTTTGCACCATGTTTTTTTTCTCCCACACTGTTTACATTTGATCACTGCTTCATTTTAAGAAATGGAAATGTCATGAACGCTTAGCAAAACAACATTTAGTTTTGTATACACTCTGTGGTTACAAAATGACAATCAAAGTTGTCTAAATCTGAAGTGTTGGTAAGGCTAAAAAGTTACAGGAAAAACATTACAACTGTTGGTTACAATGGGCAAAATGTAAAAATATAAAAAAACAAGAACAAACAAATGAAAAACTTTCAATGCTATAAGTGCCTTTTAAAAGCACTGTGTTTGAAAAAAGAGCAAGCTTTAGGACAGGCTTTTATTTTAAGTACATTGAAGCTTTCTTGGGGAAAAACTAGCATTTTAAAAAGATCTTGTAAATGATTGACGGAAAATCCATCCATCCATTTTCCATCATGGTTATCCCAAGCAGGGTTGTGAGATTGCTGGTACCATCTCCAGCTGTCTATGGGTGAGAGGCGGGGTACACCCTGGACAGGTCGCCAGTCCATTGAAGGGCAACACAGAGAAAAACAGGACAAACAACCATTCATGCACACACTCACACCTAAGGAGAATTTAGAGAAGCCAATTAACCTAACAGTCATGTTTTTGGACTGTGGGAGGAAGCTGGAGTACCTGGAGAGAACCTACACATGCTCAGGGAGAACATGCAAACTCCATGCAGAAAGACCCTGGCCGGGAATCAAACCCAGAACCTTCTTGCTGCAAGGCAGCAGTGCTACCCACTGCGCCACCCTGAACAATTAATAAAATGTCTAAACTATTTCCTCTGTGTGTAACTAAATGATGATAATAATAATAAAAATTAACAACAAAAATAATAATAATGATAATAATAATTGTTATTATTATTTTGTTTTTCAGCCAAGTGAATAGACAAAACCATTTTGTTTTATTTTGAAACTCATGACCGGAAGTTATGCCTTTATTTTGACTGGCGCTCTTGACAGTTGCTTGACTACTGACACTAATCCGCTACGGCAGTAACAATCAGCACAGCAAAGCTGGCCTTATGCGTTCAATTGCACCTTTATTTATCTATTTAAAAAAAAAAGAAAAAAAGGTAAACACATACTTTATTAAAGCCATCAACTAAACTTTATCTGAAAGTATCAATATAGTTAATATTGTAGCAGCACTGCATTTGTCTAAATTGAATTTAGACATATGTACATTACAGTAGCAGGGATATAGAGTAGAGTCTGGGATGTCAAAAAGAAGCCTACCTGTATATTCACTAGATCCGACAGGCGGTTGTCATGGGAAATACCAACAGCGTCATGTCATCAGGTGCGACAGCAGATGCTGCCATCTCTGTCACCCATCCTACAACACATTCAGTAGTAATGTCTAACAGCACCAAGCAGAGAGGTGTCACGCTAAGATGTACAGTCAGGATAGAAATGCTGCAAAGAAGGTTATAAGCAGTTCACATCTTCAGTGGCTGCAGACAGATGGCCTAACCTGCAGGGATAGACCTAAAAGCACTAAGCTTTTACTCACGTATGCTCATGGATGACCCACCTTTGGCGCAAAAATAAATAAATGAATAAAACATACCAATAAAAAATCTGGCGTCGTCTGCGTTCACCCACAGAGCAGCATTTATTTAATATTGCGGACCAGAGAATTGTCCCGTCCTGTCCAACTCCGAGCCCACAACAGGAAATGGAGGAAGCGCTGCTGTGATTGGATAGAACGCAGCAGGAGTGAGGGATCCCTGCCTCTGATTGGTCCAAATCGGTCGGTATTTTTCCCCTTTGCCGCTACTGATCAGAGGGATTGTTTAAATTATTTATTTAGCGGCGGTTTATTAATTATTTAAGCTCAAAGTTTAGTGACAGATGACACCTCGGTGTCACAAAACACCATAAAACAACAGATCCAACAAACACAGCTACTCTAACTTTTGATCAACAACATAGGGATTGTATGGCTCGTGTAATAACCACCTTTTATTTATTACAATAATCTTTATTTCTAATTGTATTTGTGCCTATCAAGTGAGAAATATTCTGAAAGAAGATTTAGCTGAGCAAAAAAAAAAAAATAAAAAAATAAAAATAAAAAATAAAAATAAAAAAAACAACAACAAAAAAGTAGAAATAATTTAAACAAAAAAAACAAAAACGTTTTATGTGCATGCAATAGGTTGGCTAGAATGGCTTCAGAAGTATTAGAACTTTCTCCCCTCTAGGAACCTCTAATAAAGCAAGAAAACGAACTAAGAACTAAGCTGTTTATATCCGCATCAACATTGTCTTGCCTTTTTTTTAAATGTCCTCTTATAAATAAAGCTTATTGGTGCTATTCTATATCTCCAGCTGTGAAATGTGTGAGAAGGTATATTTAAATATAGGAAGTTCAAATTAAGGGGCCAAAACATTTTTTTGACTATAAAGTGTGTTATCAAGGTAATCAATCAAGGTTGTAACTAATACTTGCTAGTATAACTTCAAAGTGAAAAAATACTTGTAGGTTAAACCATTAAATTAATAAAGGCAAGTATTAATTGCAATACTGCAATTAACTTCTATAAACTCTGTTTCAGTATCTGGATATTTGGCAGTCAAAGGTTGGCTAATTAGTTAGGTGTTCCACATAAGAGTTTTTTAAAGTGACCTTTTAAACCGAGATACAAATATTTTATTTTTTATTTTATTTTTCTAAGTAACCAAACTCCCTATCAGTCCAAAAAATAATTTATGTTATTTAAACAAACTGGCGATAGCGGAGGATGTAGTCTGTGGTAGAGGTTGGCGCTGCAGTGCGCTTCATGCAGCAAAATATGGCAAGCAATTAAGTATTTAGTCAATATCTTTACTAATGGTCACCATCTCTCTCTCTCACACTCTGTCTCTCTCATCCTTTCTCCTTTCTTTCCGCAATGATTGCACATTTTTTTGCAGTATTGTAAATCTCAGCACGAGTTGACCAGTTAGTCCATGACAGATACTTTTTGACAGAAGTAGCATTTTCTTCTAGTTGTTATGAAAAAGCTGTAAAATCCATCTTAAGGCCCATTCATACCTCACGTTTGGCCTGCACGTCCGTATTTCTGTCCGTACGTTCTATCCGTTGACTCCTTCATACCTCCGTCCGTTGAGGTGCGCTATAACCCGTATTTCCTCTAGGTGGCAGTGCTGGGCGCCAATGATTCGTCATTGATCAAAACATGGCGATGGTCCAAGACTTGATTCTGTTGCATTCTTTGTGATTTTGTTGACATTTTGTACTAAAAACTCAATAGCGCCCCCACCGTTTCCGGTAGTATTGCTCCGTATTGATCCGTTTCGTCCGTAAGCGTAAGCTCCCAATTTTCGTGTCAAAGTACGGACGAAATCGACGGTTAGAACGTATGAAACACTCCACACGTATCCGTATCCGTCTTTTACGTGAGGTATGAATGGGCCTTTATTCATCAAGAATTCTCATTTCTCGCATTAGAATTGTGTTTTGAATTCCAGAGGGAGAGATGTGGCAATAAAAAAGTGGGTCTCCACCTTCCACCAACCCTGTTAGATTATTTACGGTGATTTTGCCAAATATATGCAATATGTTCAGACTGACAGGTGGACCTGTTAAAACCTATAAGAAGATAGATCAAAGTTTATTAGGTACCATATTCCTATAGTCTCTACTAAGAAGTGTTTTATCTGTGTGTGTTATTTCTAGAATTTCAATAAGAATTTTTTTTAAGACTACAATTCAAGTTCAAATACAAGGATACATATTCTAAAGTGCCAACTTTTAGTCATCTGGCTCTCAAAGACTTTGACTACATATTTATAGATGTTTTCCCTTTAGGTACCATATTCCTATTGTCTCTACTCAGAAGAGTTTTATCTGTACGTATTATTTGTATAATTTCTATAAGAATTTTTTTTTAATTCTACAATTCAAATTCAAATACAAGGATACGTATTCTAAAGTAGCAACTTTTTAGTCATCTGGCTCTCAAGACTTTCATTACATATATAAATGTTTTGCCATAAAGGCTAAACGGCTTTGTTTTTGTGTGCTATCCCTTTAAGAAGCCTTTCAATGCGGGCGCAACAGCAGCCCATCACATGACTCTTTTCTTCTGACAATCCAGACAGAAAGGAAAAGCCTTTCTGACTTCCAGCTGACTTTTTTTAGGTGCTACGATGCTGCTTGGCTGCTGTTTGTGGACAAAAGGACCAACTTCAAACAGGGAAATGGATTTAAGTTAGCCGTTGCTATAACAACCGCGATCATTCCCGTTCTAACTGGAGGACATTCGGTGAAGATTTGTTGTTTCGCTTTGGGACAAAGTTGGCGTATGGAGAGAGACGAAGTTTCATTTTTACGCAGCGTGTTTTCTTTGTTTTTTCCGCTACTAAGCCTCGGGGTTCACCGCGCAGCGCGTCGGGTGACAAAAACCAAATAGTCAGAATATATATATATATTTTTTTATTCGAGTTTTTTCTTTCACTGACAAGACAAGATAAGAGAGTGAAATGGTGGACAACAAACCTCTCCTGCGGGACAGACCTCCCGCCTATAACGCTGTTCCGGGTGCGCATGAGTATGGCCCCCAGCAGCAGCAGCATGGGTACGGGGCCATCCCCGCTGCGGCCCCGCCGCCCTACCACTACCCGGATGGCCCAGGCAAGTTGCTCCCTTAGTTTCACACACTGAGCAGACAATTATTATAAATGCAGCTTGCTCTAACAGGAAAACATTTATTTTTAATTCTCTATAATGCTTTATTAGTCCTTATGCGCTTCAAAGTTTCGCATGCGTAGTGTCCCAATAGAAATGATTGTTATGCCATTTGTAATAAAAAAAAATTGAATATAATCAAACTATTCTATAATAAGTAAATGTACTCATGTCATGAACCATTTTTGGTTAAAAAAAAAAAAAAAAAAAAACTTTGTATGTTTGTAGTACAGTTTTTTTTTTTAATAAATGTGTGTCAGGAAGAATCACCTGACCGTGATTGTATAAGAGCTGCTTTTAAACAGGAAGTAAGGCTGCCTTAAATGTAAAACAAACAAACAAAGAAAAAAAAAAGCCATCATGTTATTGTTCGCTGCAGCCACATAAAATATCTATTTTTGCTGATATGTTTACTTTAGTAGATCCAGTAGCCAGAAAAGTTTTATGAGTGTGGCCAGACAATAACCAATGTACACTAAGGGGGGGCACCAAAACCTCAGGGTCAATCTACACTGCTCCAACAGGAAAATTAATGAGCAAAACATCCTTTTTTCTAAATAAAGACAAACTATACTTTTCTACAGCCTTTGCTAACAAATAGACACATATTTTTATACATTCATGCTTTCTAGGTAAAAGGTATAGTGGATAAAATCCTTTCAGGTTTGAGTTCTGGGGCGAACATCTTTTCAATTGTCATTACTTACCTACTTTTATCAGTAATCATTCTGCATAAAATTGATATTTACAAGTACTAATATCTACATAAATTGATTATTTAATATGTTTATAGTAATTTATCTATGATTTTACTGAAGATTCCTAGTTGACTTGCAGAGACACGTCATATTCTCTTTACCCCATAAAACTCAAAATCTATTTCTGCTTGAAATCTTTAATGTTAGTATTTTAATGTGTATAATTAACCACAGTGTTTTTGTTGTCAAGTATTTGTTAATATATAGAAATTTAAGATGTTTTGAATATTCCACTTGAGAGTATTACTGCTGCCACTGTCTGTATTAGAGGGGACTAAATGGTAGGGGTGGCCAATGATTGGCTAAGGGTGGCCATGTCCACCCTTTGCCCCCCATCTAGCTCCTCCCCTGAGTAGATCAAACCAGACCTGTTTCAGCTTGTCCTTTAACAGAGCAGGTGTGTGTCCAGCTGGAACTCTGATTAAAGTGTCAAAGTCCCCTAATGTTGCATAATCGGATGTATAACAAGTGGTGAAAAACAGTGGAAAACCTAAGAATTCTGTCATGCGTTACTTTATTTTCCCTAAATTGACTTAAACAGAGGATCTTTTTTGTTCAAAAGAGGAGATGTGACTCAGGCTATAGATGTGCAGGAAGATGATGAGTTTGAATCGAACATCAAACGAGGAAAACAAGAATATCTTCATTTATTTAATTATTTTCAACAATTAGTCGAATATAGTTGAATATGAATGCATTTATTGAAAAGAATGAAAATGGGGTGCAAATCGATCAGTCCAGATTTCCTTAATTTTATGTGATTGGAAATTGTCTGATACTAACATTTAAAACTGTTCTTAACCATCATCTATCGTCTACTTCAGCAAATCTCTGACAAGTAAAATTGAGTCTGGTATTAGTATTAGTATTTCAAAATCAGAATTAGCAGGTGAAACTTTTTTTAAAAGATCCAGAAAACATAAAGCTTTGCACCTCTAGAAGGTTAACAATGAATTAGATATTGTATCACAGAGTAGTGATGATCTGAGGAATAAGGCATATCTAGGGTTTGATTTAAGAATTTTAATGATTCTAAACACTAAATATTTAAAGATCATAAAAAGCTACATGGCTATTCCTTAGACAGATTTAGCCAAAAGCAAAAGTAAACTAAGTCAGGGCCTCCAGGACCCAAGAGATCTTATCTTAATAAAACACCTCTATCAAATTCAGATAGCAAATTATCTTAATTCAAGCAAATTTTAATGACATTAGACCAGCCTCTCTCAATGTTAAAGCAAAAAAAAATGATGTATTTTTAACAGTTGTTTTTTTATTTTTTTATTTTAGTGAATTGGATGTAAACAATTATTCATGCTCTTTTTAAATCAATGGAAAAATCTTCCTTATAATTGCTGACTTTTTAATTTTTTCTGGCCCATATACTTAGGACTGCTCATCTTTTGATATTAACTCAAAGCGTTTAACATCAGAAGGTCTCTACACAATCACCCTAATCTTTACCACATATTTATTTCAGTAGAAAAGGAGTCAGGACTCCAGCTCAGCCAAAGCCAATACTTCTAAATTACCCCAAGTATAAATTTGGTATGAATTATATTCTTTTGAACCCCACTGCAGGTCTCAGACAAAATGTAAAGACTGGGTCTAAATTTGATATTTGCTCCTACCTGTTTAAAATGGAGAATTCATTCATTGTAAAGGTAAAAAAGTAAAGAACTAAAACAGAGGACTGCACCAATCGATGGCTAGTGGTTAGATCAAATCAACTTTGTTTGATCAGTTTGAATTCCCGCCATGTTTAGTATATAAGGGCTAAATGTCTAAGCTTTGATATAAAAAAATTGGGATTAATCATGTTATTTATTCAATTTGTTTGAATCCCTACTAACACCTCTATAAAAAAAATTTAACGAGGGAAAATAAAGTCGCCTATTGAATTAATTTGAAAAATTTGCTCTGTCTAAATGGTATATGTTTCAATGTGCTACTGTCTACTTAAATTATTGCAAAACTCCAGATTTTCTCATTTAAATCTACTTAAATCTGTGTTAAATTAGAATGAAAGAGGTAATCATAATGTTCCTCATATTTGGGGATGTTTCAGGATTCCCTCCGGCTCAGATGGGCCCCGCTGTTTCCCAGCAGCCGTACACATCCACCTACGCCATCATCCAGCCCTCTGTAGTGGTGGTGGGGGGCTGCCCAGCCTGCAGGTGAGGACACAAACATACCAATATGTCTGAAACTCATAATTAAGCAGCGTTACTCTTCATAAGGAGACATCTGGAGAGTGATGTGCTTACTGTGAATAGGCTGTAAGCGATGTGTGTTTATTTTCATTGCTGCCGCACGTATCAGGAAGCTATCAGGGAAAAGATAAGATAAGCAAGGGTGACTTTCAGTTTTGGGAGTTTCTTGTTAGTTTCATTGCGGTGAGTCAATGTCCTGTCAGTCAGCTGAGTGACATGTGATTGGACCAAAGGTTGCTGCGGGATACGCTCACAAAGATGGGAAAGTAAAATGGAACAATAAGGTTGCATGTTCTGGAACAAACTGAACAGGTCGTGATTTAAATTCTTTGGTCCCTCGTGAAGGGTCAATGCTGCCTCAGATGCTTTACATCTACATAATCACTTTGTTCAAGTAAACATGCAGCGTTTACAGGAACTTTACTCAATAACCTCCTATCTGGCTGACTTTGAAACCCATGAAGTCACATATTTACAGTAAGATGAGTCAAATGACTCAAGTTGATATTTTTAAAATGAAGAACTACAGTTTTATGTGAAAGTATGACCAAAAATAAGAAGGAAAATTTGTCATGATTAAACATGGCGACATGTTGTCATTTCCCTAAAAGAAGAAAACACTTTAGTAACATCCCTTCTTGTAAGCAGAAAGCCTGATACTATGAAAGAGCAAGTAGTCAAACTATATAAAGCCAGAGGAAAATCTTATCAGCAGTTTACCATTGTATCAATAAAAGGCAGAACTCTGTATAGCTGATGACATTTCAGATGACCCAAAAACTCAAGATAGTTAAACGTTTTGATATTGGAGGAGCTGCATAAATGATAATGCATTCCTTTTTTTTTTTCTTTTTTTGTGGGGTGTGTGGAAATGCTGGCAGACTATTAGTCCACACTTGCATCATGGGCATGTTTTTAATTCTTCCTGCCTTCAGCATTGCAGATATCATCTGCAAACACTTAAAAATATTGCATTGCAGGAAACGAGAGTGGTGCAATGATGGACCCAACTTACACGCTTTTTTTTTGTAAATCCTAACATAATTAGGATGCTTTTTATTTTTTAAATGACTTTAAGCAGAGTCTTAAAGCGACACAGTGTAAGTTTTAGCCTCTAGAAGCATTAGACCTCTAACCTTTATGTTAAGCCCCTCTGAACCCCACTGGCAACACTGCACTGTCACAAAATTAAACAGCACTTCACTTCGGACCAGCAGATTGAAAACTCATTGTAAAGACAAGGCCACATTCACTCATCTGGATTAAATCCTACATCAAAGAACCAAAAATACATCTAACCAATAAGCATCATATCTGTTTTGTGACCTAATAACTTTTAGCTTAGTTAGCTGCTGATTTTGAGCAAAGCTCATCCTGCTGTAAAGCTGCGTTCTGGGTCACATGACCCATTCAGTGACGGATCGGACCCTTTCAAGCTACATAAAGCTGGTGTTTGAGAAGAGCATCGATATGCAGCAAGAACCATATATTGACTTTGAAAATCAGTTAAAATATCACAAATTAGGTGGAAACTTGGTTGAAAAGTTACTGTGTTACTTTAAATTAGGTTTCAAATTTATACTTTTTTAAAATCGAAGTTTCCTCTGTTGTTCGCTGTGCGTTGATTTGCTCCAAAGACATCTGGTTTCTTGTGGTGCAGTCTTGTGACCAAATGACAACTTTCTCAGCACACAAGCCTTAACATACTTTAGCCACTGTTAGACATTGTGTTAGCAGAATGATGCTGTGAAAATGCTTCTCTTCTGCACAGAATGGGAAACTAATGAGCTGATAGGAGGGTAAATGGAGGAGAACTTGTAGGTAGCCTAAACATACAATCAAAGCCTTTGTGGGATGGTTTAAATGTATGTGTTAATTTGGAATGGGCTGGTTAAAACCTGGATATAAATCCATTTAATAATCTATAGCAAGTTTTGGTTTGATGGTCACCTATTCTATCTAATCGGAATAAACTTGAGTTAGAATCAGCATATGTTTTGAGTTTAGATGTGCAAAGCAAGAGGAATTTGAAGCAAAGTAAAGTTCTTGTTAATAATAATGTTTAAAATAATTCTAAATCTGATGTTTATAAGCAGAGCCTTTCACTTCCTGTATCTTCTAAAGGCTGCAGGCCACACTGGTTGTTATGTTGCCGTCATATGACCCAGTCAGTGCTTTGTTTATTGCTGAAGATACTCTTGCTCGTTGTTGCATAGCTGTTGTTTTGCATTTTGGTTGAAAATGGGGCTGTTTTTCTATATATATCCATAAATATCAATGTCAAGAAACCTTTTAACCCTAAACATAGACAGAAATTGTTTTGTTTTTTATTTGTCAAAATGAATTGTAAAATACTTTTAAGTTGTGAATTTATTAATATTAAAGTAGAAAACAAAACTGATAAGAGTTTATTATATTTTATTGGTTCATTTTAGAGAAACTTTATATCCAACAGAAGCTTTCTATTTCCTGTTCTGGATGATTCCATAGAACAGTGAAACAGTTTCTTTTCAAAGAACCAGAATCCATCTTTCTGTTCTGTTTCACAGGGTCGGTGTTCTCGAGGATGACTTCACCTGCCTGGGGATCCTGTGCGCCATCTTCTTCTTCCCTTTGGGCATCCTCTTCTGTTTCGCGCTGCGTCAGAGAAGGTGTCCCAACTGTGGCGCCACCTTCGGCTAGAGGGACCAAACCGCAGCCCTTTCATGCACTTCTCTCATTCACATGCATACAAAATAACAAATGATAAAGATTACAAAGTGAATTACAGTATATGAAATCTATTTTTCATCTGCAAGTTTAGTATCTATGTTATCACACAAGAGTCCAGCTGTTGTCAGTGCCTTCGCTACATGCCGGGTGATCAGATTCCATCATTTTTATTTTCCCAGGTCTGAGCAGATTTTTTCTTTTTAACAGTCTGAGGCCATTAATTATTTTTTTTTTGTCTTAATTCTTTATATTTGCTTGCAGCCGCTACCTTTTAGTAAGCATTGTACTCAGCTTTTTTGTGTCAAATGTGTGGTTCACGTAGGCATTGAAGTAATGCTGTGAATTATAGTAAAAAGGAATATCTATAGATGTATCCTGCTCCGGATGGAACAGTGGACTTATCCCTGATGAAGCATTTTGCCTGATATTTTTTATTTTTTTTGTTGATATACATTTTTGGGGCCATATTTTGCACTGACAGTTTGTCCAGTGGTGAATCTGCTGGGTTGTGCTTCTCCAGGGCCGCTGCAGATCTCAGGTACACACAATCTGACATGCCCTGGACTTTTACAACCTCACCATATTGGATTTACTTAGAGAGGAATGTTTTTGTTAAAGCGCAACCTCCTCTTTTAACCCCGTGGAGGACTGAATAAAAGTTAAAAACTGGTATATCCTCAGATTTTAACCTCCATGTTTCTGTCTGCGACAAATCACCTTCCTCCCAGCCTGACAATCAATTGACAGATGTATCTGTCTACGTCTTCCTCCACTGCAGGATCGTGAGCAATTTGATGACGAAGAAGAAATTAGTTGTTGGGAGTAAAAGAGAATTGGCGTTAGGAAACACACTAAGCACGCTCTTATGATTGAGGTTCTTACTTTTTATATGAGTTACTGTAATTAAAAAGTAATGCAACATATGTCTGTCTCTTGGTTTTTTTTTTCCCCGCTTCTAAAACAGGATGACTTTGCAAAACTATTCAAACCCCTTAAGCTGATGAAATTCTTTTCATCTGAACCACAAACTTCAAAGTTTAATTTGGATGCAAACAATTATGGTCTATTCCTTTAATTACCCTGAATAAAATCCAGAGCAACCACCAGCTTTCCATAAGTCTCCTAAATAGTTTTGCAATTTTAAACATTTTTAAGAAATTTATGGCACATATGCATTGGTCTATGGAAGGTTATGGCTCAGTATGAAAACTACCAAGACATTGAGGGTGTCCACTTAATTAACAGATCATAAAAGAGAGCGTTAGATCAGAGTACAGGTTGATGTTGACAGAAAAATGCTCTGCTGTGCACTCCATAGTCTGAGCCTTTTTGGACAAAACCAAGATAAGGGATTAATTAAGGATTTTATGTATATCCTGGTCTAATTGAACCTCAACTTGTCTTTGTGAAAGCAGTATCCATGGTGAATTTGAGTATTCTGTGTAGCTAGTCTGCTCCTGACCATGCTTCTATCCAGACTTATTTAATCCTGGTGTTCTATCTGCTCAATCAGCAGAGCCACCAATCAGAAACCAACAAGATTTTTATCAGTGAATCTATTACCCCATCTGTAGGTTGTATAGTTTATCATAGGGCTGCAACTAACGATAACTCTGCAAATCTATTAATCTGATTATTTTTTTGATTAATAATCGGATAACAAAAGGTTCCTTAAAGAAGCCTTTTTGCAAAATTAAACCAGGTGAAACTAAAACTTTTTCATTCGAGGAGTTCTGGACAGAGGGGAAAGATTTTTATTTTAATGCAAAATTTTTACATATTTTTGTTAACATAATTTAATTTACATAATTTGGTTATAATTGCTGCTCAAGGAAAGGTTGCTCTGTAGGCTAAAGGCATGCTTTAGAGTTTCTATACTCCAGTTAACGATTAATCAGTATTTGATTACTAAATTAGTTGATTTCCATAATCGACTACCGGTAATCATGATTGTTTTAGCCCTATTTTATTAGCCAACATTAAAAAGAGAATATATATATATATATATATATATATATATATATTTTTTTTTTTTTTGATACTCAAGTACCTCAGTCAATCACCTCATTCATTTATAATTTTTCTGCTGCGATGGACTGCACAAGCTTAAAATATAAGGCCTCTCTGGGTCACATTTTTTTAACAGAAAATCCTCACTGTTCAGTTAATAGTGAGTCATAATAATAATAATAATCAAACCTGTCCATTTAGCCCATCCCCTTGGGGAGCAGTAGGCTGCCATTGTGCGGCGCTTGGGGAGCAGGGTTAAGGTTCTTTGCTCAGGGACCCAGAGTGCAGGTTGTGGGGATTGAACTGGGAACTTGCAACCTTATTCAGGTAATGGTGAGTTATGGTTAGGCTTACTGCCAAATACCTACATTGGTATGAATTCCATTATCTAAAATCTTATTGCTTCCTAACCTGATTCTCCCTTCTGATATTGCTCTCCATTCATTTTTTTCTGATGTGAATTCTCAGAACAACAATATTGTAAAAAAGAAACTATATCCAATGTTTATAAAAAAATTGTAGCTAGATGACTTTAATGCTGTACCCACTATTCTGTTTCCATCTTTGAAGGCAAAGCATTAAATCACTACAGACCATATAAACCAAGTGCTGAAAGAAAGAAAAAAAAAGTAGGAAATTGTTAATTTGAGGAGAATTCCAAATAACTATTCAAATTAAGACCTTATAAGTTAAGAGAAGTGGTTAGGGGATGTGTATTTTAATATGTTAAGGCATTTAGTCACTCGGTTATTTCTTAGTAGTAAGTTTATCTGTGATCGACAACATGGTTTCTTTAAGAAAACTACAGACCTGCATTTAGCTTGATTCTGTCTGTCATCGGTCTGGCTTAGCATTTAAGGAACAGGTGAAGCCAGGATGCTCTCCTCACAGTAGATAACAGTCTGGCTTCATCTATTGTCCTAGAATTTCAGAATTCATCTTTTGTAAATAAAATAAAAAAAATTCCAGTGAATTCAACAGAAACAAGCAATGATCATTTTTAAGCCCATTGAGTGATGGCCAAGGTTTGACCACAAGGCAAACTAGGAAAATGACCCACAAAGAAAAAAATGACCCTGAATTGAAGAATCTTAAGTATTTTTAAATTTGGAGGGACTGGGAATGATTTAGATTAAGGTGAAATCCTCTGTATGTATACATTAAAACACCAAGCTGAAGAAATAAATCTTTATTTGTTACATAGCAAATTATAAGAAGGATGTAATGAGTGATGGAAAAGCATACATAAGGTTTCACCATCTGAGATGGTTATATCAGAATTGCACAGCTGGGATAAAGTACAGGTAAATATACTTTACAGTATATATGGAGCATTAAGGCACAAGTGTCCACATTACAAAAAAACAAAAAAACAACCCTTAATTTAGATGGCAATGGACAAAAAAGAATCTATTAAATGTCTATACAAAAAAAGCAAAGAAAATCCCTTTGTGCCTTTTAGGACAAACTTGTTTTACATCATCCTTCTCCTAATAACATTTCTGTGACCTTCGACAGCGAGTCTACACATTAGGACCTAAAGGTGAAATGTAGGAGTCCTCCACATTATTGTCCTTGGACCACAGAATGATTTCTAACAGTCGGACAAAGCAACGTCAACAGCATAAATACAATGCAAGATTCTCTTTGACCAGTTTTTAATTCGTCCATGTCTCAAGTGCAAGTGAGAATGTGGTCGTTTAAATCTCACCACCACACACAGACCGACTAAAATATAGACATAGAAAATATATATCTATCATAAATAGATGAACATCTTTTAGTTACTAAAATGGTCCCAAAATACTTAGTTTACTATATCAGTTTGTAGCAGATTTAAATGGCCTTTTTCTCCTCTGCCCTGACCCAGAAAAAGCTGCTGGATCATGAGAGCAGAGGCCAAACTATTAGTTGAGGAGCCTGATGATGGATGGAAATGTTGGAAATCAGATGACGGGTGCAGAGCGATCATTAGTCACAGTTGGTCTTAGCCTGACTGTTGCAAATGGATTCCCTCCGCTGTGAAAAACAGACAAGAAGCGTGATGAACACATGTCTGAGTGTAACAAAAGCCAAAATGTTGATAGTAGATAACCTACGCGAGGAAAGCAGGCGGAGGTCTCGAGGTGCCGTTGGACTGTGCAGCCTGTGGGGAAAAAAAAAAAAAATACTCGTCAGATCTGCATTACAGGCAAGGCTGATGTAAAATGTTACAGTGAGTCACAAAACCATGAAAAACGGTACAAATCCACAGGTCAACCCATAACTGCTGATCAAACGTTTGTAAGTTTACAATACAAAACATTGAGAGAGACTGAGCAGGTCAGAACAATGGATGAATGAGTTTGACACCAGCGTGCAAAGAAAAAAAAAATGACTACGTCACAAGCAATCATGAGGAACCTGGAACTTCGAGAAATTCAAGTCTGTTACAAGATGAGCCATGCGAATGTTTCCGGTAACTAGTTAAGTTTTAACAGTGCACTGCAAAAGTATTTCTACCTACAACCTCCCAACTTCTTATCACATTACAGCCTCAAGCTTCAGAGTTTTTTTTAAAGATTTTATGCTGAGCAACATAATGATGACGGGGAAAATGATAAAATGACTTGAAATTCAAATGAAAATATGAAAAAGTGTGGATCAATATATTAATTACTATAATTTAAACTAAAAAGTTTGGAATCTAACCTAAGGATAAAAGCAACTATTCGTAAGAATTCAATCGAGTTCAAAAATACTGTATTGATCCTAAAAAGAAAACAAATTATTTAACTTAAGAGTTTCTTTAACAGTTGTTTGTAGATGCTGATGACTGCAGGCAGGAAGGATCTCCTGTGTTACAGAAGGTCTAGACAGGCCTCTGACAGAAGACACTATGTTGTATAACAGTTTAACTAAGGTTATGTTCACAGTTTTTCCATAATAGTCTTCATTGTATGAAGAACTCTTCTTTGTTAAAATCCCCTCCAGGTTTAGCGGCCTTCCTTATCAGCTTGATGTCATTACCCCACCAGAAGATGTCAGAAGTGACAACACTCTCCATAAACAGACTTCAATGAGATTTGCAGCATCTTGCTGCAAATACCAAACGACCTAAACTCTGGAAGTACAATCTGCTCTGTCCCTGCTGGTAGTGAGATCTCCAGTATCGTCTGTTGTCCAGGTGAACAAAGAGGTATTTATAGTCCTCCACCGCCCCCTCTTTTTTTCCCATGATGTAAAAAGGATTTAACTTGTTCCTGTTTGTTTTTAAATCAACAATCATCTCCCTTTTTTTGTTCACATTCAGGATCAGATCATTGTTTCCAAACCATGCAACAAAGCGGTTCACCGTCTCCCTGTACTTACAGAAGCTTCTTGTCCATCTTTGATGCATCCAGGGACTAAATTACATTTGACACTCGAGAAATCTGAGAACATAATCCTCAAAGAGCTGTCTGTCTTGCCCAAATGAACACAGAGATACTGCAACATAGAGCTATCATGAGTAGAGACATTCTGGAAAGCCTCAGAGGTTAGTTTGTGAACATTAGTGTTCAAACAGCATTATGCAAACAGCTTTAGTTGGTGGAAAACTAACACTACAAACCATCTCATTGTGAAGGAATGGTTTAAGCCACATAGTGTGGCCAGCGTCATTATGAATACAGAAACTGGTCAAATATGAATGAAGCAAAATAAAGAGAAATCCAGAAAGGAAATCTGTTAGAAGTTGAAAAAGATCGGAAGCAGAGGCAGAATTTAACAGCCTTAAATATTCAACCAGAGCTAAGATATAACTTTACATCAAAAATAAATATAAGGCAATAAAGTGGCCCAATCCAAGTCCAGGTCAACTCAATCAGTTGCAAAACATAAAAAATTGCATTCAGAGATGTTCAATCTGACAGAACTAAAGGAACAATAGAGGTAAACACCCAATAGAGAGATAAAATGAAGTTCTAAAGCACATTAAATTGGGAAGTGAAACACAAATAAATACCCTACTTTTCTGATTTTTATTTGAACATTTTAACACCATGCATCACTTTCTTTCTATGTGACTATTATGTGCTACTTTGTGTTGGACTATTACCTAAAATACGAATGAACACCTGGGATGTTGAGCTTTTAAAGCATGGAGATCTATGTGGATTATGAAGACCTTTCTTTACTGCTAAACCTCTGATGTCATTAACTTTGGTTTTACTTGTACACGTTTCTAATTGCAAACACAATCATGGACTATAGAGGAATGGAATAATGCATGAATGGGTTTGATACTGGCGTGCAAAAACACGTTTACTTGCGTCATCAGGAGACACATGTAACCTGGAGCTTCTGGAAATTCAACTCTGTTCCACAATGGGCCACGCAAGCCGTCATAAATTGGGATTTATGCCAGTCTGCATGAACAGGAGGAGTTAACAGAAGATGTCAGCATGTCAGAGTTTAAGGTATTAGCAGGAAAAACAACCTTTACAGTTTTAGCAAGTCATTTGGTTGTTTTATTAAAAACATGTATTTATTTCTATTAGCTGGCCTCAGTGACGCACTTGTGTAGAGAGAAAAGGGAAACCAAATCATCATAATTTTCAGGTTAGAATAAAACCATAAATGAAGCCATCAGAAGGGATAGAAAGATGTTAATATTTAGCAGACTCTCCAAAACACCTACATCATTTGTGATTACCATTGTAAGTTTGCTGAAAATAAAATGTTGCTTGTTTCTACTACATTCTATTTTCCAGCCTACACAAATGACGTTATTTATTCTTACAGTGTGTAGGCAGGTTCAAGGTTAGCCGACCAGCTGTTTCGTCTGGTCAATGATAAATCTGAAGTGGAAAGATGATTGTTGTTTTTTCCTGAGGCAGGGCCCCCAGTTAAAAAAACCAACAAACAAAAAACAAACATGTTTTTTCTCTTTGAGAAAAATATTATCTTTTTTCCGAGTCTAGAGTGTTTTAATTTTCCATGTTTTTGTCATCTGGATGACTGAGCCGATATCCTGCTAAACAAAAAGTTTCCCTTCTGGAAACTGTACAATTGTTAGTGTTTTTGTTTCAGCTCATAGCAAACATTATACTCCGATAAGTTTAGTTTGTCAATTCAGTAGAAAAAATGTCACTTAAAAAAAAAAAAAATTCTCTACAAAAAATATTTTGAAACTATAACCTGCAAGTGAAATCAACACTCTTTTCCCCTTAAAAAAATGCTTTTTATTTCAAGAACTTTCCAGTCTGCAGTACCTATGAGTGTCCACAAGATGGCAGGAGTGAATAGAGAGTTTGTTCTCTGGTTGTTTAGGTTAGTATTAGTGTGTTTTTTTATTTTTATGCTGAGGATTGTGATTGTTCATCAGCTGCTCTAGATTTATTGAACCCAATTTTTCATCCACTACATCTAGAGAAAATCTGAATTCTAGACACTGGAATCTATTTTAGCATTTCTTCTCTAGATAATGGAAGATCTATTATTAGCAGGTAGAAGAGAAAGGCTTGTTTCCATCGATTTCTCTAGTTTAACTATCAAATATCTGCATCTAGTTTTCTCCCTTCTTAGCCTGGACTTCTCTTTCTCTCTCCGTTTATTGATTCCTGTTAGATGTTATCTTTGCCTTCACACTAAACATGAAAACCAGTGAGGGCGCATTTTTCTGTCATGGTGAAAGAGCATTCCAGGGTAACCCCACCTCCCCACCCCCACACCTACTTTGCTTGGGCCTATCACCCTTCTCACCACATCTGGATTAACTGCATCATCAGGTAAAAAAAAAAAGCGACTGATACAGCTTTTAATCAGTTTTATGTTTTATGGCATATAAAAAATATACAAAAACCTTCTCCACCTCTAATGCCTCAGTAATTTATCTTTATTCATTTAGTTAACAGGGACAGTGTGCATTAATTAGCATTGCTGCAAATGCACCAGAATTAGCCAAGAGGCTGTTTTTCATCTATTGTCCCAGTAGAAATAAACACTGGTCTATTGACTAAGAGAAAATAAGCTATTTAACACCTACAGGTGTTAAAAACATGTAAACATTCGGAATTGTTTGAAAGTAACAATACTTTATAAAAGTGATGAAACTTTATTTAGTTTTCAACCTACTTAACAGCCACCCACTAGGAGAACGAGGAACATAAACTAGGGTTTTATAATCTAATCAACTGTAAGGGATCTTTTCCCACACGAGTCTGTTCTGCAATCAGTGTGCGTGAGGTTTATGATTGAATAGGGATGGAAGTATGAAGATGAATGAACAAGTGAGTCAGATGTTGAAAGGACTGTGAGAAAAACTGAAAGAGGAACAAGGAGAGAGATGGAAGAGGGGTATCAGATTCATCTGAGTGGAAGTGCAAAACAAATCCTAGCCAGTGATAGAAATACGTGGGCCGGATATAGACCAATGAACCTGCTCTGAAAACATTGGTCCCCGTTGCAGCAGGTCTGTCTATAGCAGTGAATCAGATGACTAGTAAATAATGATCAAAAGTTTTATATTACACATTTCTGAGCCTTCTATAGGCATAGAGTAATTGACACAGAATGTAAAAACAAAGTGTCCCACAGGTAGTCTGAACAGTCTGTATGATGCCATGTCATGCTTGTAAAACATCATAAAAAGTCATTTGGGAGCGCCGTACCGCAAACACATTTACATTCATCCGGCTGATGAAAACTATAAAGCTTCTGCAGCGAGAAACCGCAGCTTTGCCTGAGACTTTGCATTGCATGCAAATAAAAGGTCATTTGTACGGAGGTGATGGAAATGGAAATGGCTGTGAAAGAGACACTGATGTTTCCAGTATTTTAAATAAATGTTATTAGAAAAACATATTTGAATTATTTTAGAAAATAATATATTAATATTAATCTTTAATATTTTGTAAATCAACTTATGTAAAGTGTAAATCTTCTTTCAGTTTTTGAACTGATGAAACACAGGAATTTTAAGGAAATTGTTTAAAATAGAGGCAGCATGCTCCCTGTTGGTTTTTATTTTATTTTTTTTAGGGAAACCTAAACTGAAGATTCTGGAAGAACTGAAAAGACCCGCAGGTCAGATAGGAGAAGCTGTCACGAAGTAAGATGTCTGTAGATCTAGCCTTAATGGAAAAGTGGCAAAAAGACCGCCTTAATAAGCCCAAAGCTCTTTCTCCATCAAGGCATCAAGTGGACACAAGGAAAACATGGATGGAAGTACTCTAATCTGATGATTCTAAAAAAAACGAAAGTTTTTCGCTTATGAACAATGTATGATCATGTAATTTCCATATTGATGCATGGTAGTGGCAGCCTCAGTCTGAGGGAATGCTTTTCTTCATGATTTATATGTGAATTTGAAGTTTTTGTTTTGTTTCATAAGAAGATGCTTTGCCTTAGTCTACTAACATGAAATTCCCCCAAATCACTTATAGTATTTGTTGTTGTAATGTGACAAAAATAATAATTCCAGGTGCATTATCAATTTGCAATGCACTGTTGGTAAATAATCTAGACTGATGACCACAATGACAATAAGTATGACAGACTGACATGAGTCACAACACTAATGCAATTTAAGGAAAGTGGGAGTTTTTTTTTTTTTTTATATATGTATTGCACATCTTGTGTGTTATTGTAAAGAGAAGGTGAGAACTTCTTGAAGTATGACAAAATATATTTGGATTCTATCCTCTTATTGTTTAACACCTACAGTAGGAGCAGTTAAGTTGTCTTATCACACAAATAAAGTGAGAATATTAAAAAAACAGAAAAAGAAAAATAGATATTATCCACTATTTGCAGGGTTACAGTGTATCTATACAGTATGCAACAAACTGAATCCCAATAACTGACTGTGTATGGTCATGCTACACTGAGAATATGTTGTGTTCAGGTTTCCTGGACAGACACATAAAGCTCATCTGACACCACCTACACACACATGTACCTTCATCAGCAGTCAAGATAAGGCTGTACAGCTGAGGGTACTGTAGTCACGGTGCTGAGGATATCAAGTGAGACATAAACTTTACAAAGCCAACTGGGCCAGAACAGGAGAAAGCTTTGTCAGAACACAGCAGATTAGATTGTTCTGTACACAGTAACATTCTCAAAACTCTTGTAGTCGACATTTGAAAGGACTCCTTTAAAACCTGTGCAAATGTCCAAGAAATGGCAGGATGACCAAGTCTCCTGCAGCTGACTCACCATGTTCTGATCAGAGGAGAAGGAGGATGCTGCTGAGGGTGTTGGGGAGTGCTGGTGGTTATTTGTAGTGACGCTTGCGGCCGACAGCGCGTTGCTCTTGACGCCAAAGTAGTCCGTCTGTGGTAGCACCATAGTCGCTTCGTCTGTCTCTGAGTCCTGATGGTGCAGGTTGACTACACTTCTGCTGCGGTGATGGCCGCCAGTCTCACTATGGAGGAAAAAGAGTGGAAGGGGATGAGAGGAGAATTCTATTATCAAGGGGTTGAAGTATATGTAGGTTTCCTTTGAACTGATCAGGTCAGAATAATGACTGGTGACTGGTGCAGCTATACAATCATTATAGGGAGGAGCCCTTGTAATGCTGGATATACGGCCTTTAGTATCTTGCATAAGAAACTTAATCTAATTTGGTGATTTCCTGGCATTAAAAAAACATTTATGCACAGCCAAAAAATTTCCAATAGGAATAAAGTCAGGTTAATTCCAGAAGATCATTGTTGGAGCTCAATATTAATTCCCAAATCTGTATTTATGTCTGTTGGGATTATTGTTCTGTTAAAACATTAATTTCTAGCCTGCTATCAACAACCTGAGCTAAAATGTCCACTATAGATGCAGGGATATTAATGTCAGTAAGCAGGAACAGCCCAGGAACCAACAATGCTCTAGTCCACAGGCCTGCAAAGAGTGGGAAACGTCCTCTAGTGGGGTCAGGGGGTACTGTATGGGTTCGTGCTCTTTTATTCTTTCAAATATGGTTATGGTACATTCATACCGGTGAAATGCACAAAGCATATAAAACAATCAGCACAGTGGTATACCGCCAAAACAACAAGATAAAGATTTAAAAGTTCAACACAACAAGGCCAAAATCCAAATAAAATTGTTACAGAATAAACACATGACATTCTGCAACCCGGTAAGAAAAATTATTCAAATAATATGAGGGTATATGTACAGAAATTTCACTTTCCACACTAAATATGATTCTGACGATGCAAGGATATGACAGAATTCAACTAGATTATAAGTTGTGTACTAAATTACTGCTTTTCAAATTCATTAAAGTTGAGTGTTGTGTTTACAGTTCATTCTGAAAAAGAAATATGTTGAAATATACGTTGGTTAGAAACTCAAAGTCTTTGTGGCAACATTAAGTGTCTACCCAAAACTTCATATTGTAACGCTAATGTTTGGCTAACTAAGAAGAAATTTGAGCCTAACAAGTCAGTCAGACATTAGCTTCCTTAAAACCAACTTTCTTTCTTGCTCTCTTTTATCCTTTTTCCCAGAATGTGACTTTAAGATAACAGGAATCAAAAGTTGAGCAACAGGAGAGAGCCCGTGGGATTAGAAAGGTTATCACCTCAATAGGAGTAACTAGAGGAAACGCAGCCAACAATACAGCTGGCTGCAACATGAAACCTGCCGGTATGTGTGCTAGCTGGAATGCAGAGTCCCCTTACCTGTTGTTATTCACGAGTTGCTCGGTGAGAGCGCGGCAGTAAGACGAAGGGAACCAGCCCCTCCTGAAACAGAAACAAGGAAGGCGACTCAGAAAGTGATAACAATGTTTGTCATACCCATCTCAGTTTACATCTAAATGTTACTCGGAATCACTGTTAAGGAGGTTCCTCCATTGTCCTCAGTTAAAAAATATATATATCCAGAGATTAGAAGATCTAGAGAAATATGACCGTTTCATTTCAAATAGAGAAAAAAATAAACCTTTAAAATTCAAACTCCTTTGTATGAAAGTAGAGTTAATCTCTGTGGGTCTAATGAGTTAATTCCTTAGCCTAGTTTCTGTGTCCTCTGGAAAAATTATGCAGCCATTTGTTCCTTCCTTCACACAAACCAAAATAAACCTCAGTTTTTCAACTGAAGTAATTAAGTAAATAAAATAAGACAGAATGGTGAGCTTTGAGCTTGAAAATCTTAATATGGACATTCAAGGGTAAAAAAGGGGACAAAATACCAATGATGTAGGGTGCTTCCAGTTTTCTGTTTATAGACTGAATGCAGCCACAGCACTGTCATCCAATCAGTTTGGAGCAGGCAGGTAGGTAAACACAGATGGAAAGACAGAGAGAGCTGGAGCTAAAACATTTTAATGTTTAGCTTTTTTCTTTTAACTGAACTAAGAACATGGACCTGCATATAAATCAGAGCTCCTATTTAGCCCCAAACATTAATGCACCTAACTCCATAAAGTGGCAGTGTTGAAACTGAGTGTAGATTAAACAAAACTCAGAACCAACTCAAGTATTTGAATGAGTGACCCAAAGCCAGTCAGAGTTAAAGTGTGTTTGTGATTGTGCTACCATGGTGCGAGATTGTGTTTGATCAGTGTGTAAATGAGCCTCTCCCTAACTGTGGATGAAGGTCAATATTTAAGTTTGAGGTCTGGAGAACAGACATTTTCTTTCAGTGTCAATTGAGTCAGACTCATGAATAAATGCTTATGTTTACTCACGGTCTAGTGTTAACAAAGAAAAGAAATTCACTTCCAAAACATCTGTTACTATTTGCCACTACATAATTCAATGAAAAGAGCTCACTGTTCCAATTAATGGTTAATGCTGGACAAATGAGTACAATAAAACTGACAATGCTCAGATAATTAGACCCAATACATTATATAATTTATTCAAAGTTTGTTTTAAATCATATTTTAGAGGCTGATAACAAATATATAAAGCATAAAGCAAACTCACTTTATGTAAGAAAAGTAGGTGATCTTGATAAAAGTCAGTGAGTTCCTGCTATTTAGACCTTTTGCTTTTAGTTAGAATATTGGCTGAATAGATGAAAAACACATAGACATTGGATGAGTTCGCAACACGGTTCATGTGACAATCACAGCCCATAGCTTCCACAGTCAATAACCAGTTTTGGGCTGAAACAATCAATCATGATTAATTGATTATTGAAATAATCGTCAACTAATTGCGTAATCAATCAATCGTTAACTGAAGCTTAGAGACTCTAAAACATGCCTATAGCTGACAGAGCGACCCACTTACAGTAATTATGCCAAGATTGTAAAGAAATACACAAACATTTTGCATTTAAGATAAAAAACAAACAAACACATTTGTCTGTCAATATGCTATATGCAGAATTTGCTCAAGTGGAAAAGCTTGAGTTTCACCTGGTTTAATTTCGTAAAAAGTCTACTTTAAAGAACCTTTTGCTTTCAAATGATTAATCGATTAATTGAAAAATAATCAACAGATTAATCAAATTGCAAAATTATTGTTAGTTGGAGCCCTAAACCAGACTATCAAACACTTGTTTGTTTGTGGGTATAAAGTTTCTTAAATGTAAAATTTGTTTTTTAGGAGTCCTTTATCAATGAAAAAGATCATTTTATTAGGCCAGTCTGTGATCGTTCTCTGCAAACATTTCCATGGCATAGACATGATGATCAACACATTTATCCTAAGTATTAGTAATTCCATCAATCAAATGAGATGGACTTGAAAATACGGTCCATGAAATTCTGTTTTAGAAGTAGTTTAAAATGTACAGAAAGATCTGTTTAACAAAGAGATTTTCCGCTGCTTTATTTGCACTATATAAATTATTGGTGCAAGATTATTGGTGTTCCACATGTCACACATTACCACTTTGAAGAAAACTTTTGTTTGCAATCATGCCTGCCTTTCTCTTATGTTTTTTTAAATATAAATCTAGATTGTGCATATAAAATAATAAGAACTATGAGCTACAAGTCTAAATGCAACTGAAAAAGGAAACACTGAGAAAAGGATGACTAGTCCATCAATAATACAGATTGTACAACTATGTAAATGTATGCATGTCACCTGCAAAGTTTCTATAATAAATTCAAAATTCTTGAGTCCATCAGCAACATTGTTCTATCGGAGTAGTTTTAGGGTTTTCCAGAACAGCTGGTAGGAAACATTTTAAAGCTTTGATTTATTTTGAATGGATAAGAGCAACCATAAAAAAAATTAAAATATCACCATCAAACCTCATGTGTGGTATGATGCATCTCGTTACAACACATTGCTCTGATAAAGATAATAAGGAACAACTTTTAGGCCTTTGGGCGTTTTGGTTACTGTATGCCTCTTCACAGCAAACAGAACAAAGTCAGCAGCTTCACATATGAGAGCAACTCTGAAAGGATTGTCAGGTAATTTCCCTTGATAGCACCAGGGATCAAAGCTAATGAATTATTAAAATTCAAGCCCACTTTGCTGGGATTCAGAACAAATCTTTGTTTAAACGTCAGACATCACAGAAAAGAGGGAGAGAAGCTTTTGTTGTTTATACTCTGTGTGGGGAAACAGGTGGTGTTCTGAACTCCCTTCTCAGCCTCACTCATGCCTCCTGCTGTCATCCCACCCTAAAAGCAAGCTTTACCTTATTCCCTTTTCTTTCAAACTTCCAGATCAGTCAGCACCAACATAGAACAAGCATTTGAGGAAATAAACCTGGGTTGAAATAATAATCAGACAAGAGGGCAAATGAGGTTAAAATGGCACTAAGATTCCTCCTGAATGGTCTGATCTTGCTCCGACAGCTTGAAATTAAGCTAAGAGAGTAGACTCATTCAGGATGATTCCTTCTCAGACCACCTTTAATCTACATTAGTTTAGCAAGATTAAAGCAATCTGTCATTTAAAGACCACACACAGACTGGATGTGATTCCCCTTCAAGCAATAGAGGTGTCAACTGGATAAAAAAAAATGTCTTTTTTGTGAGGCTTGTTTATAAGTTAGTCTTTACTGAACGTAGTCTCCTCTGATAAGCTAAAAAAAAACAAAAAACGGATTATGCGACAAAATATAAGACCAATTGACATAAATATTTAACTGTATTAAAATTAAGCTGCACTGGCAACAGAGATTTGGCAACTTGTAATTTCAACATATAAAGAAGGTTACAGATCTGATTACTCAGGGAAAATTCTGACTTTCAGTGTGAATCATTGGGCTTTACTCAGTTTCCTTTTACCCAAATCAGTTGGGATGCAGGTTAGCACTAGATCTGAACATGTTCCTCATAAAAGGGTGGAAGAAGAAAAGGAGTGCCTCATTGATGACAGGTGGTGAGAGGCGGCTTATGTTGACACATCTATGAGGCAGGTGGTCATATGAGTAAATTTCAAGTCCACATCCATGTCCAGTTTAAAAATATAACTTAGTGGGTGTGGCTTATAGTGAGGTGCACCTATAGTCTGGAAAATACAGTAAATTGAAATTACAACAACTTTACAGAATTAACCAGGAACACTGCCATTAATCTATTAAACAGTTAATATTAAGTGACAATCTGGGTGGTTAGATTTTCTAATGTTTTTAACTAACAGGACACAGAGAAAAGAGTCTCTCAGAATATAAACATACTTCTACAAGCTTGTGTACTGTCACCTCTACTTTTATTCTATACACATAGACTTGTCAGAGCAGACATAACATCAGGTTCATTAAAATTATGTAGATGATTATGTTATTGTTAGCCTTCTTAAAGAGATTTTAAGCAAGCACAGCCAGGTGACCAACAAATTTGTGCAATGGAGTAAGGAGTCTTAAGGGCTGGTAATACTCCCCGCAGCAGTGTGTCGCAGTGAGCTTGATGCAGACATTTTTGATTTATGCTCAATTTTGAGCGTGGTCTATGCTATACGCTGTGGGTCTATATACGGCCGAGGTGGTGAGGAAGTGGGGGCGAGTTTGTCCGACAATGGAGGGACATGAGAGCGAAAAAGGGCAGGGATCCAGGTGAAAAAAAGGGTCCCAGGGTTCTCGTGCACCTCGCTCTTCTAGCTGCTCCAACTTCACGAGTTTTTTTCTGCAATTGCAATCATAAAAACAAAACAAGCCAGCAAGCGGATGTAGATTTGACCAATCAGAGGCCTCCTGTCTGCGGCACTGTCTGCGGTCACTTAAAATTTGGGAAAGGTGGCAGGGACGTCTTTTTGTTCACTGCGACACCTACGCAGACGACTTAGTTTCGAAGTATAAATCAGCCTTTACCTCCACCTTAACACTTGTAAAATCAAACATATGCTAATCACGTGCACAAAGTCCCTTTAATTACTGGGCAAACCTTCGGAGTATTTAAGATGTAAAATTTCACTTTGAGGGGAACTGTAAAACTTCTATCAGAAGGCCCATCAGTGCCGTTTCTGCTGAAGGATACTCAGCCATTTTTTACTTTGACTAAACCCTAATGACTATTCTATTGTGCTTTTATAGAGTTGGTTTTAACTTTTCTTTAGTTTCATGATTTAGTAAAGCTACCTTGAAAGAAAAGTGTTCCCTGCAGCAAATTGTTAAACTGTCATCTAGACTTATTGGAGAGTGCCAACTCTAGGCTGCATCCCTGTACATCAGGCAGATACAGCGGATAGTCTCTTCTATTTTAAAAGATGAATTTTATCAACTTCACAAACAGCTCAAGCTTGTTCCCTCCTGAATGAGGCCTTAAGCCCCTAAATGTAGACAAAGACATTTTAAAAGCTTTATTCCTACCGGTATTGCTGAAATGACACAGACACTCTCAAAGGATTTGAATGGGTTTTCAGTGATTTTATATTTCTTTTGTGGAAATCCCAGCCCAGTATGTTTTCTTCAGCCGTGTTTTCATTTTTTCTTCCATTTCTACAGTACATTTTTAATAACATTTCTTTTGATTTTAAAAGTCTCTCCCTCTTCTGTGCCCTGCTGTTTTTTTTTTTTGACTTGTGGAGCTTCAAGCACTTCAGCTTTCCCATCTGCCAATCATTCTGGGTTATTTTGACGTTTTTACAGAGCATGTGTGTATGTATGCGTTTTAAACCACTGAAAAACAAATCTTGCCACAGCTATAAATGAAGAAACCTTGATCTTAATATGGAGGAAGTCCACAACCATATTCTGAATGTTTTTTCCCTTCTCCTCTCCAGTTTTACATTATCTGTTGTTATTTCAGCTTTTTTTTTACTTTAATGTTCTCGCTCTGTTTTACTTTATAGTAGCTACATCTTGCCTAGCGCTCGGTTTAGCTGTGATACCATCCTGGAGGGTGGGCATGAGGTGAGCTACTGCTGCTTGTGGAAACTCCATGTTTTCCTTGTATCGATTACCCACTTGGCTCAGAGCTCATCTGTTTTGCTGTCTTATCATTGCTATTAATTTTCTGTTCTACGTTCAGCTCTTAATAAGTGACTGTTGTTTTTGTGTGTCTGATTCACACAAAAAAGATGGCTTCTTGTTAAAGGTGAATTTTCCTCTCCACTGTCCCTACATGCATGTTCATAATGAGGGATAGCTGCAATGCAAGCTCATCCAGGAACAGTGAATGCTGCGAACCAATGGCCCGATGCAACCTTCTGGGTTTCCTATGATAGACACTTTTACCTTCATAAGTTTGTATGAATTGATTGAACCATCAGGAAATTGCCTTGAGATTACATGTGTTATGAATTGGTACTACTCTAAATATAAAAGCTGGAAGTGGAAAATGTCAAGAAAGGAAAGATTATTGGTTGGTATTTTTTAAAAAGAGATGCTCTGTCTTTTTTTAAGTTCAGTATCCATATCTGGTGCAAAGACCTTTAAAGATAACCTGAAAAGTGACACTTTAAAATTGTTGAAAACAGTTCAGCGTGTCCCTGTCCAGTCACACCATTTTAATCAACACACTGTTCTAAATTATACTGACTCCATTAGGGAACTCATATCTGCCAAAAGGACAAAATGTAGTGAACACTCACTTTCCATTCTTTTCCATTTCCCCGTACATCCAGCCATCCCTCTCGTCAGGGATGAGCAGGGTGATTATGTCCCCCTCATCAAAGCTGAGCAGGGTGCTGTTGTTGCCAGCATTGTGGGGGAAGATGGTCCGCACCCTTGGCCTCCTCGCCATGCTGTTGAGGCCGGTGGCGACGGACACAGACCTGGCAAGATTACTGTCTTCACCATTTTCACGGTCTATGTGAGAAAAGGAGGGTGACCGGTGGGAAATTGAGAGCATATAATAATGTTATTAAACAAACATTTTGCAGGTATCTAATTATTATTATTGATTAAATAACTCATAGTTCATCCTCTGATGCTGTGAATCTACTTTAAATAGTAAATGTGCCCAACCCCCCCCCAAAAAAAAAAACAATTTCCTGCAGGCAATCATTTTAACAGTAAAAGTTCAGTCTCTGCATCCTACAAAGATTCTTCGTCTTAGAATGCAGAACACAATGTTCCAAGAACAGCTTTGTCCCTGCAGCTATTATTGACTTGAGGAATATGATACTTTGCCCATTTTATGGACAATGCAGCATATCTTCATTTATTTATCTTACCCTGATGTAGTAATTCTAATTAATTCATCTTTGCTTGAGTACTCTCAGAACTTTTCATGAACATTTTTTCTGTGGTCTGCTATGCATTAGCTTTTATAGTGTGTTTAAAACAGGAGTTATTCTGTCCCTTATTTTTAATCGCCCAGTAAGTAATTGGTGTATTAATAAAGGAACCTTAACCTGAAGTGAAAGGCTTCCATTACTGAAAAATAAGACGAGAAAGCATACTAGAACCCCCAACCCCCCACTCTAAAACAAAAAACTGAAATCGCAGTCGGCAGCACTTATAAACCTCCCCCTGAAAAACACATGCTGTGGGCTACAGAGCAAGATAAGGACTATGAATAAAAAAACAAAACAAAGAACAGATATATGTTAAACGGTTTTAAGTTAAGTGGTATTACCTATGCTTTCTTTGGTAGGAGTAGGAGCAGTCATACTGTTAGGGCCGTTGTCCTGGGGGTCAAACATGTGAGCCAGAGGGCTGGATTTATATTTCATAGGTGGAGCAGGGGGAGCAATCTGGTATTGGAAAGTGGGAAACAAACAATTCTTACTTTCAGCAAATTTGTCTCAACAATAAATTGAAAAGACAGCTTTGTTAAAAGTAAAACACTGATCATAAAATTGGTTTTAAAAAGAGGCAAATCAAAAACACACCTGTACATCATTAGTAAAGTACATCAGGTAAAGAAAGTAACACTTATCATTGATCTTAAATATTTTTATGAATAATTGTTTAACATTCTGGTTATGGCATTTGAACATGCAGTATAACTTTTACACTGGTTACCAAATACCAAGATCATTGTCCCAATTTATGAGATTTATAAAAAAAAAAAAAGGTTCAGGGAAAAAGTCTGGTGAATAGGAAATGCAAAATATCCCCTAAATGCACACTTTAAAGTAAGTTAAATTAATCAAATATGTAGCTAAACTGTAAGGAAGCCCAAATTCCCCAAATTAAAATAAATAAATAAATAAAATTGTAGACATCTCAATTGTCTTCATCTTGAAATGTAAATGATTAATCTACCTTAATCAGTAACTTAAATTTAATCCATACATATATGAAGTTGTAAAATAGTTCAGTCATCATTTCATTAAACATTTTAATAGTTCTGTGCATTTAGTTAAAGTAAAACCCTTTAAAGTCACAAAGTAGGACAGAAGGAAGAACCACTGCCTTAGACAATGTCATTGAGTTGCAGCTGTGTTTATATGCAGAATTTGAATTATTTCAGAAACTACAGTAACATAAAATAAGTAAACACTGAAATAAGAGATTACTATGATAAAAGATGAAACTTTAATAAATGATTTCCACAAAATGAATTTCATTACCATTGAAACTTTTGAATATTTGAGAATTTTTAAACTTTATTTTCTCCTAATTCATTTGAATTATCCCAAGTATAAAGATTCATCCAATCAAATGAGTTGCATTAAATTAAACGGCATACGTTTTAAACAAGTTTTTATTCTTGTTTTGGAGAAACTTGCTCTGAGCAAAGTCCATTATTAAGTTTTGTCATTCATGTTTTATGCAATACATAATGCTATTTATATCTCTTGCTCTATCACTGATATGTACACCCACACAAGCTACAATCACCTCACTGAGGTGTAATTATTTTTTTCTCATCCTGCACTAATGAGTTATTGTTTTACTTCTTCCTCAGACTGCACACAGGAATTCAACACTTTGATGTGGTCTTGTTCCTCCTTTCATACCATGCTGTGTCGTGACGGGGTGGGGGAAGGCATCGGTGTAATAGTGACTGGCTTGCGCAGTTCGTCAATCATGGACAGAACGCTGTCAGGCATGTTGGTGGCGTCGTTGCACTGGTCCTGCCAGCTGCTTAGCTTGGTTGTCAGTATGTCTCTGGCCTACCCAGCAGCCATGCAAAAGATAAAAGATCATTTAAAAAAATCATGAGTAAGCAGTGGAATAGCGTACCCATTCCCATCCCCATGGTAACATTATATACCACTAGGCGGATTTGTTTCAGCACCTTCTATCATGCATCAGTTACCTCAGAACAATAAAGATTATGTTTTTAAATACCTGAGTGAGGAAATTTTTGAACATCAAATTTAAATAGTAAAAGAAGTGCATCAAATTTAGAGTGTTTTAAAAGTGGGCATAGAATAAATAGAGTCCATAAGCCATGTGTCTTTAACTAATTCTCAGACATCTACTGTAAAACACATACCTGCAAACAGTAGATTTTAAAGGCGTCTAATGACTGCTAACCAACGTAGTGTCAAACTAGCTGGTTTATGTAAAAAAAAAACAAAAAAAAGACCCTGAATCATGTATTTTACCTTGTCATGGTAAGAGGCAAACTGATAGGTTAGCATGCAGTGTTTGTCAACAAGAAAACAGAAGCGTCTCTTCTCCTCCAGTAGAGCCTCCTTGCAGCCATCTGCGAGGAACAACTGCATCTCTGTCTGTCGAGATGTCAGAACTTCCAGGATCTAATAACAAGCAAACAAAACATAGGAGATTCAATCTGCATGCCAGGTGGAATGATTTGACTAACGTTCAGTGCTTCCTTTGATACACAAAACATCAGCTTCCCTTATAATCTACAACATGGGTCAGAAATCATCCATAATCATTTCTATGTTTCTTGGCTCTCTCTTTTAGAATACAAGTATGGGAAAAACAGATTTACATTTAGCCTTTGGACTTATTATTTTTATAATAAAATATCAAAATTAGGTAACCTGATCAAATAAGTAAATGAAAAGCTTAAGTAGTGACCATTTTAGAATTGTTTATTTAGTCCTTTTGTTACGCCAATACAAGACTAATCAAAGTTAACATGCCCGTTAACCAGGTGGTGTATCAGTGGTGTAGCTAAACTTGTCAAGTTTAACCAAAAAATTCAAAGAACTGTAGATCTAAAATTTTAATTCCAAATGTTAAAAGTCTCATTATTGACCCCTTGCTAAATATTTACAGCAAGGGGTCTAAAACTATAACAGCTATATTCTAATAGTCTAGTAAGAATTAAAAGTAATACATGAAAAATGTAAAGATTTATAAAATGAACGCTAAGAAACTTTAGTAAAGCAACTCTGATTCAAATGCATAACTGGACTACAATGTTTTATCAAAGGTTCCTCTGGATCTCTTCTTCTGGGCATCCTTCCTCTGGTCCACATATTGCAAAATATAGCAGGAGACTTCCATGGAACAGGAAATGAAGGAGGCTCACTTCTTAACAATTGGTGTCAACTTATTTTAAAAAAATACAAAACCTGGGTTGGCTAATAATGTAGGAAAGAAAACAGTTAAAAGGTTTCAGAAATACCAACAGATTAAATGATTTCAATGCACAGATACAGAACAAAAAAAACAGTCATGTCACTTTTGAACCTGGTTTTGCATCAAAGGGTTAAACATAGTTTCCTTTAGGGGGACTCTCTTATCTTGCATTGCACATGGTCTCCAGCCACCAAAACCTTTTCATTGTTGATACATACACAAGCCCAATAAGGGTGTATTACATGAAAGCAGCAGGGCTCTTTTCTTAAAATCCTAATCTCTGCCATGCAGGGGAACAGGTATTGTTAGTTTACAGTTTCCTGTATTGACAGACTCTTGTGAGCGTAATATTTAGAGAAAAGAACAGCAGCGGTAACATGGAGAAAGAACAGCACCTATGACCGGAGGGACAGCGTTATCTTCACTGACAGACAGCGATTGATGAAAGGTCGGCGGGGTCATTGAAAGGATTAAATGTGTAAATGCATGTCAAAGCAAATCCTGCAGTCTCAGTCTATGATATTACATTTTAGATTAGAATTACTTAATAATTTTTTTTTTACAGTATAGAGAATCGTTTTTTTCATGACAACATATAATTTAAAGGAGACCAAGAGTGAATTTGTAGCCTTAGAAATAAGCTTATACAGAATTGACCAGTTTTTCCTGCAAAAGAATCCCACAGCATAGTCAAATAGAACTCTGAGTGAACCCGCCTGTTAGGATTGTCCCTGATTTCTTGACATAGTTTGGAGATCCATATCTCATTCAACTGGCTGCAGGTGACACGCCTGTAACGACTACCTAATGCTAAGGCACACACACCCCTGTTCTGTTCAGTTGAACAACAGCAGTCTTCTGCTAATTCCTTTAATGATAAGGGATGACATTTACTTGGAAGGGGAGGTGGGTTAGGACCTCTTCAGCTTCTAATGTGTGAAACCTAAACAGGAATAATCAGCTGATGGAAAAATTGAGACTTGGAAAAAGCCATACCTATGGAATACTTTTCACCTTGTAATGTGTTAAAACCATCAAATTTAATGGGTTTTCATGGAAAAGAGGTCTGTCAACTGAATTTAGTACTCGTTTTTGTTAGGCATAACCTGACAAAACAGGCAGAAGTGTCACATATTTCAGCAAGACAATAACTAAACATTCATCCTCAGTTACTGTGGATAAGTTCAGATAAAATGTATGTGTTTCAATGGCCCATTTAAGTCCAAACCTTAAAATCCAATAAGAAATCTGTTATAGTTTACAAACACACTTCATCAAATCAGACAGCGCTTGACTATATTTTGAAAAGACAAATGATGAGCAACAATCCTCGTTTCTAGATCTGTAGATCAGATGGATGCATGCAATGGACTTGCAGCTGTTTGAACAGCAAAAGTTCAATGAGGTCTTAACAAGATCGGTTTGAACACGAATAGTCGCCACCCTTTTCAGATTTTTAGTCACTTAATATAAAATATGCATCATTTTATTACAATTACACACAGTTTTGTGTTGGTTATTAAAAAGCGTTTAGTAATATGAACAAAAATGAAAAGTCAAATTTGTATTTTTACATGTATGTCAGTTTTCTATTAAATGTGAAAAATTATATAGAGTGCAAAAAAAGCATACTTTTCTATGTTCTACACTAATAGAAAAAATATATTAATTATTACATAATTAAATTATAATTTCTAAAATGTAGATGATCAATAATTCATATATTGCTGGTAAACTTGTGCATAATAGGAAGTAAAAAAAAAGAGCACACTGCATTAGATCAGGGGATAACACCTTTGACTACAGCATCCTAGTCCAGTGAATATCAGTCTGTCCAGTACCAGAAAATCCTGCATGAATCCATCTGTTTAGATCTGCCAATATCCCTGTTGAAATCCAACACTGAGAGAACAGACTTCTGATTGAGGCAACACGCCAACAAACAAACAGAGGCAAATATCAGCAGCAAACACGCAAATCTTTAAAAACAAGACTAATATTAGCACAGCGCACAATGCATCCTCTATATTCCTTTTGAAGCAAGAGTTTTCTCCAAATAACTTTTATAACATGTTGTGCTGTAAAGACGAATAGAAGATAATGTTGTTCCATGTTGAGATTCATGAGGGATCTAGTCATTTAATGGAGTTATTTTGTTTTTAGGGATGTAAAGATGACCTACATAAGAAAGGAGTATCTCTAAAATGTATATAGAGGGTCAATTTCAAAGCTTCTGTTAAATAGTACAATTCTGAATTTTATTTTTCCAAACCATCATCATCCTGATAAAACAAAGCTTATCTTTCTTTACAAATCACCACAGGAACAGTAAAAAGAATAAAGAGTAAAAGAAAAACATTCACTTTGTTGCCTCCATAGGGTTAGTATTAGGTAAGTTTAGTTAAAGGTGCTGAAGGAAAGGGTTAGAATAAAGAGATACTGACCAGTTACTTTAGACAATATGTCTGAGACAGTTTTTAACTGGGCCTGATAAGAGGAATAAAAATATCTGAGACCAGGCTGGTAGGAGCCACAGCTGCTATGAAAAGCATCTTTCATACAAGACAATACTTTCTGTCGGCAGGCCTTCAGTTCCAGAGCAGCTGCCCAGAGGAGCTCCAAGGAGTATTGGAGCTTTATCGCATTAAAAGCCAGAGAGCAACATGGAAGGAAGGCCAAAACAACAAATACTGTTCTTTGGAAAGTATATGTGGCAAATCAGGACAAAAACTTGTTTTCTATGAGAGCTTTTTTTACAAATTTGAGCTTTACCATTGAATAAAACTTTAACTATTCCTCAGCAGTGGATTTGTTTCCGTTTTTAGATAGTTTTTTTTCTTCTTCATTTTCCTGATCCCATGTATTTTCTTTCTGATTGTTCACTTTGAAGACCTTTTAATGTGTTTTGAATCATCTAGTGTCATTTTACAGCCATGACGTCCTGTCTACCCATATCTGTCAGGTGTCTTTCTGAGTCACCAAAATCCCACAAACTTGCTTTAAATCAAACAGGCGAGCACAGAGGAAAGGAAACAAAGTGTCTCAGCTCCTGGGGGAAGGTACGGGAGGTAAAATTCAAATAAGAGTGATACTAAAAGGATGAGCAAAGAGGAAGCGGCAAAACAATGGAAGGTACAGAAATGCAAAAGAGGTCAAAGGCTAAGAGGTAAAGACTTTCTCATATTTTCTGAATGAAGTTACCCTAAAGGAAATCCTTAAGTTAAATGATTTACCACCCTGTTTCAATTAAAGATCATAATTCAAATAAAAAAAAAAATGACAATGTGCTTATAGAGTTGTAAATATTTATGTACTAAAAAGGAAACAAAACCATGGGCTCTGGATGCAGTTAGGTTAATAGCTCAAAGAATGAAAAATAAAAAAAAAAGCTAAAAAAAATATTTTCTTAGAGGGCTTTGCTTTCGTGCTTTAAATGTATTTAGTTGAGCCAATCTCTACTACTAGAAGGTACTGTAGGTCTAAATGCATTTCCAGAATACACAAAAGAGTTTAACTCCACAAAAATACATTCACAGGAAGCCAGGTAAAAAGGCGGCTTGACGACATCAATAAGAAGCCTGTTTTGTAGGATTTTGATATTGCAGTGGTTTCAGGGAGCCGACTTCAAAAAGAAAGTTTCTGCTCTGCAGAGTCACTGAGAGGGTGTGGCTGTACCATGTTAAAACAACCTACAATAATGATTTAACATGCCACAACAACCTAAAACACTAACAGTAACAAGAATCCAAGAGCACTAGTCTCATTTTCCAAAACAGATATGTTGTCATAACTATGGAACAATGACGTTCATGATCTGAACAAAAAAACAAAAACAAGAAAAAAACGATATTTTATCATTAAATAAATTGAAAATACTGATACTTTCCAGGCTAAAAGTTATTCAGCATTTCTTAACTGGTGCACAGATGTAAGGTCATCATCTCAAGATAAGCAGATGAATAAGTTTTGTGGCTTTAGCCAAGCTAATGTTGGTATCTGTAAACATGAAGCTAACAATAAAAACGGTTCAGATAAAAGAAATTGAAAGTAAACAGTAATAGTTTCATGCCTGACTGCACAGATTGAACACCAACTAACATCAACCAATGTTTCTCTTCAGCTCTGCTAATGTGCAGCTCGGGTTTCAAAGTTTACGGAGCAGAGAGTGCATTAAGCAATCACTGTATGTTGACATAAATATGAACATGACCATGTTCTGCGGGGGTTTTAAAGGGAGGGCATCTTTACAAGGTGTATGACATGAGTGTGGGCGTTTCTGTGTCCATCTCACCTCGCTTTCCTTGTGTTCGTACTTGTTGGCGTTTTTGCCTTGGCTCTTCCTCCTCAGCTTTTTCAAGTCTGCCTGGGACCTCTCCAGAGAATCCTGCTTCATCTTGTGCTCCATCTGGTACCTCTTAAATGTGGCCTAAAACCAGAGAAATGACTCATGTGAATACTGGAACAACAAGCTGTTGATATTTGACCAAAAATAGGAAAGCTTTGCTTCTAAAATGGGTACAGGCCAGTTTCAAGATGCACAGTACCTTAACAAGTATTTCAAAATCCATAAACTTTTTTTCCCTCAGTTTTTGTTTGTATCCTTTGATTTATTTCTATTAAAACGCAAGAATGAGTGATATTTCTGGGTCAAATGTAAGTATGTAGGGTAACACTTTTATCCCAACGTGTTAGTGTAAGCTATTATGTCTCTTTTGCCTTAGTAAACACCTACACACACTTTAAATTTAAGAAAACTGCATCAAACACTTTTACTGAGTTTGTTCTCTTTTGTGCAGCAAATAAATGTGTGTGCAGCCATTACTTCAAATATATAAAGATTTTAAAGGTAGGTCTACAAAAGGTCAACCATGCTGCTTCACATTATTCAACTGAAAAATGGTGTCAATGGGTAGTGCATGTAATGGTTTTGCCTCTACTGCCAAAATGTTAAATATTTCATATAAAAGGAAAAAAGTATGATATCACCACGGGAGGCTTTAACATTTGCATGACATTTTCACTTTTAAACCTCCAAAAGGAGGGGTCATAAATAAAACAAAACTAAACAAACCATTTCTGTTAATTTGGGTAATGTTAAAGAGGCCTTATTCACCTGCAGCCCTGAGTTTTTATTAGCACCCCTAAAAGTCGCTGCAGGACTATTTTTTCAGAGAAAAACAGCTTAGAACTCTGTATGAGCCAAGTAAGGAGGGGACCATGGAGGATTTCTCCCTCTTAAAAGGGCAGCCATGTTTTTTACTGCCTACAAAATTTCCACAGGGGTTTACCTGCTGCTCTTTTAAGGTAGCACTGTTTTTAATTAAACATTTGAAAATCTGCAAGCGCTAGTATTTCTGTTGGGAGACCAAATAGCCAACTGGAAGCTGGCTGTGAAGCCAAATGATCCATGTGATTAATCAAGTTAACACATATATGCTTGTTAATCTACCAATGCCAGACACAATTATGTTTACTTAGAAGTCAGACTGGGTGAACATTAAGTATTAAAAATTATTGAATTTTTTTTGTTTTACAGAACTTTTCCAGTTTATCAAGAGAACAGGTTTATCTTCAATAATTTTTAAAACTATAAATTGTTTTCATTATGTAGAACATTATGTTAGTACCAAGGTTTGTCAGGATATTAAAAAAATCTTGGGTTAAAACAATTTCTATGGATTTCAAAACTTTAAATGTAGTTTAAAGGCAGTTTTAACTAGAGTCAGTTCCCAAAAATGCTGTTCAAGCCATCAATAAAATCTGTACTTCAGATGACGGGGGAAATACACATCAGTGAATTAACACTGAAACCATCCCTGTGTGTTGAAACAAAAGTTTGATTCAATCTACAAGAGCGAGCATGTCTAAGAGGAGAATAAACAGCCAACTGTAGCCAAACTCTGCAGATTAGGGGATTATAAAATGTCAGAATTAAAACGGACCTAGGCAAACTTTCAAATATTAAAGATAATATCTTTTTTTGGGGAATTTCTGTTATTCATTTGACTTCCAGATATGTATGAAAAAATAAAAATCTCCAATATCTTTATAAAACATTTCCCTTGTTTCAAGACACTTCAACGTTTCAAAACGAAATTTTTTAATTAGAAAATTTCTAAAAACTGTTCTTGTGGTTTAGATAACTAATCAGATGCCAGAAATATAATGTGAGGTTTCTGCAGATCAAGGGCAATTTAAAGTTGCTCCCATCCAAACATCTATAAATGGCTACAAGCGCTAGCATAGAATAACCTGCCTTATAAAATAGATCACATTCGTTTATGGTTTTGATCACGCTTATTCTCATAGACATTTCAAATGATTACAGCTTGCTAATATTTCAACAAAAATTGACATCCTGAAGCAGAATTAATGGTTGCTTTCTACATCTGCCATGCAATGTAAATTTGACAAGAAATGTCTTATTCTTATTAAGCCTCAAATACATCATCCAGCAAAGACTGCATGGGTTTGTGGCTGCTGGATAATGGAACCTAATTTGTCTTTAGTGTTGTGTGCCTGAGATAACCCATTTTAAATTAATTATCATCCCTGCAGTCATAATTATAGCCAGAAATATGTGATCAGATTATAGTGGCGTTTTCAGCGTTGAAAATACAAAAAACAAAAAAAAAAAGCTTCACATCATTTACTAATCCTCTTTAGCTGCTCACCCTGTCCTTGTTCTCCATTATCAAATATATGAGAATTTTGTTCCATCACACACTATTTTATGCACGTCTATCCTTCCTTGTAGTCCCTGAGCCAATATGCAAACCATAATAGAATCTATTTAAATGAAAGGCTGTTTTGTTGCAAGAAGGGCTTATGGTGCAGCTGCTTTAGACATACAAAGAATCTACTTACTGTCATGTATTTGACGTCCATATCAGTCTTCCTCTCGAGCTCGGTTATTACCTCCCTGTGGAACCTCTTAAACTTCATGTATAGAGGAGGAGGAGGAACAAAAAAAGAATGGTGATTATAAACATGATAGGGGCATAAAGGACTGGCTTTTTAGCTTTGCTGACAACAACAACAAGAAAAATTAGTCAAATTTCATAAAAAAAAGGAAAGTAATCATAATAGAGGGTATTGGCAAATGTCTGCGGGGGTGAGAGCTAAGTCCAAGGTTGTGCTTATGAATGAGTCAGAAACAAAGCGTGGGAATGCCCATGGTCCTCCATCGCATCCTCCCCTCCTCTGCAGCTCTCATTTATCTGCAGGTGTCAATGCGTTCATCCAAGCCTTGTTGTGATGCAGCAACAGCTCCCAGGGAAAGATTATCTTTATATACCATAACACAGAGCATCAAAGCACCAGAAAGGCTTTCCTCAAGTTAAACTGAGGCTTTAACTCACAAACTGGAGTTTATTAAGAAGAAAACCCACCCACAGGTTCTGCTGGCAACACTGTCTCAGAGGACTGCATCGCATCGCTTCTGCCTCCAAGTTCATTTTTAATGAGACACTCTCAAACTGGTGCAGTTCATTTTTCAGAAAAAAATATTGTGTCATTACATAAAAATAATATTGTCTCCCTCTAATGAATTTTTCCACAGTTCTTCAACAATATAAATGTCCCAACACATTAAACTCCAAATAAGTTGAAAGAGGGTAAAATGAAAAGAATAATTCCCCAAACAAAAGCATCATTGGGACAATGTCTCCAGCAGAAAGAGCACATGGCTATATATTGAATCTTTAAACTGGTTAAAAGTTCAATTTAGCATATTCTTTAGATTATATAATAAAAAAAATAGCTCACTAGCTTAAAAACCTGGCCACCAGGGAGTCCAGAAGCAATTTCTGTCACTGCTTAAGAAAGTACTAATGCACATCTGTTCTATTGGAAATCTTTGAAGAATACTCAATACTAAACACAACATGATAGAAAATTATTAAATATCTAGTAGTTTGTTGTTGTTTGTTTTTAAATGAAACTATACACAATAAGTTTAGAATTTCAATAGGGATTGAATTCTCCCTTTTTTTTAGCCATTCTGAAACTTTATTTCTTCTTAAAGAGAATTTATAAAAACAAAAAGGCAGTGACCTAGGATTTACGAAAGTTATTTGCATGTACATTCTGCCACAAAGGTGTTTATAAGTATTTGTTCAAGATGCAGCAGAAAATGACCTGAGAAGCATAAGAAGTGGCCTCACTACGTTATGATTTCCTTAAGCTGGGCATACACTTTGTGATTTTTTAATCGTATAACAAAACCGCAGCTCACGATGCATGTTCTCACACTGTACTGCCCGACGCTCTGATGCAATCTACCTGCTCACACTGCAGATCCAAAAACCACATGTCTGACTCAGCACCGAGAGATGGCACTGGTCAGACTTGTCAATCTGGAAGATGACGAAGAAGAACTCTCTTGTTTGCACTTGGGCAATGCTCGAGGTTCTGGTAAATAAGCTGGTAGATGTTGGTACCTCTGCTTCAACAGCAGGATATGCCCGCGAAAACACCTCACAAGGGCCGACTGAATTTCAATTTCTCCCGACCTTACGATTCCTGATCAGGAGATGATCATGAGAGGCTGATCCCCCCTCCTTAACCCCTGTATACTACACAACCCAGGATGCAAAAAAAACAAAAACAACAACAAACAAAATCATACAGTGTATGCCTGGCTTTACGGAAACATGTCATAATGTGTTAGCTAATATTAGTTAGCACTTTTTTCTTCCTTTTTTCCCCCATTTATGAACCCAGTTTAAGTTTAAAAATGACTGTTTATGGTCAGTACCAGTCCTGTCCCTTTTCTCCTTAGCACGGGTGTAAGACACTTCTGGCATCATCAACATCTACATAACTCAAGGCCTATGTGTTTGGCTAAACTAATGTGTCCAGCGTTCTGTATCTCTTTGTGTGGTGCTTCTTTAGGCTCTGATTCCACCCAGACTCAGCACCTTGTGAATCTTTCAAAAACTATTAAACACACCTCTCACAGTTGCAGGCATCCCTGTTGCTAAAGCATTATTTTTCCTTTCACTAAACTTTCCATTAACATGGTTGTGTACAGCAATCTAAATAGGTAACTTAATTAGCAATGATATTTTAGCACAAAACATTAGGGTAATACCCCATGTTTCTTTGAGTGTATCAGACCTTTTAAAAGACATCTGGCTTCCCCCCAGTCCAGAGTATTACAGCACAAACCCTGGTTATGCTGAAAGCTGTCAAACTGACACTGTTATTAGGCCGATGCACTGACCTTTGACGAGCTTAACGCCTTAATGGCGTTTTTAAACATATTTGCTATATTTACATACTTATTTGCAAATATGTGTGGGAAAGGGTCTGTGGAAATGTGAAATCTGGGATAATCTGGTAGTTTGCATATAAAGGGGAGGTATGAACATTCACATCCAACATGGTTGGAAAGCAGAAAGCTGATATGGCTGTATCATAGAATAACCCCCACCGATATAAAAAAAAAAACTGGAAGAACCCCGACTTTGTCTAGTCGGCAGTCCTCCCTATTATTTCATAGGCCTTCCTGAATAAATATTGTGTCATGAAAAAGTCTAGAATGTGTGCAGATGGATGAGTGATGGATCTAGGGACAAAAACATTGCGAAACAAATCTGATTAATTGTGTTCAAAAAACAAAGTGTGTTACTAGGTCCAAACAAGCTGGATGACAATGAAGACAAAACTTAGGGAAAAAAACCATGGGGAGAATCCAGCATGACACATTCAGATAAAGCAGTGGGAAGCGGTGCATGTGCAGATGCAAGTTTAATGAATCTTAACCAGCTACAGCCAATGTTTTTCCAGGGCTTGTTTAGACTTGCCCTTGTAAAATAGGAAAAAAAAAAAAAAAAAAAAACAGCCTTCATTGTCATTAAATCTCTTCTACATTGCAGCTGCCCATGTGGCTACTGTACATGTAGGTGGGAAAGGAGGCGAGGTGTTTTCTATTTATGCGTGTAGAAGAAAGACCTACCAGTTGAATGCGTCAGAAACAGCATGTTGCTGTGGAAATATACTGAGCAACAGGTTTACAGAGAGGATGTGTCTGACAAAATGCATTAGGGTTAGGTAACATAATCACAGAGCGATCAGACGACAGCTATTTAAACTGGCAATCTGTACAGAGTCTAAAAACATCTGTGGCACTTACATTTTCCTCCATCTCAAGATGAGCCCTCCTATGCACCTCAGAGATTTCCACCAGAACTGCACCTGGAAGATGGAAAGAAAAAAGAAGGGAGGGAAATAAATACACAGGTTAATGTGAGAAGACCTTTCCTCCTGCTTGCTTTTTACTTCAATCCTTCCAGCTCTATAAGTGAAAGCAATTCTAACCTCACCATACACGCAGAACAATGTACCTAGCAAATAGTACAATGCACAGTATGTACTGCATAAGCTGCACGACAATGAAATGAGTCACTGTAGTTGTGAAAATAGCATTTTCATGAGACTAAAGTCATAAAGTTCTTTATGTTTGACATCAAAGGAAAGGCAAACATTGGCTTCAGCAGGAAAAACTCAACCACCTGCTGTTCAGGTGATCAAAAACAGCTTTAATAAAAGTAGCAGCAAATTACAAACTATTGCTGCATGTATACTTGGAATGCAATTAAAAAAGGATAGCGTGGGAAATCAGGAGATCAATCTTCTGATTGATCACACTGAACCATTTATCATAAATAGAAAAATATGAAGAAAAAAAAAATTAGCCTATTTAGTAAAGTTTGTGATTTTCACAGTTCAGTCATTGGGATTTGTTTTCTTCTCCAATTCAAATTCTATGTCTTTGAGTGGTTTTCATGAGCTTGCTACCTCTAATCTTAATGGCTGGTATTGCAAATCAAGGAATCTCTGTGTTGCTGAAGCCAAATTCTGAATCAATACTTTTAAAGCAGATAATCCTTGCTGACTGAAAAGCATCAGAGTTTCCTTATTTTGGTAGATTTAAGTACATGTCGGGGTTGTGGTCTTGCTGTCTAAAAGATACAGAATAAAATTGAGAGCTACCACAAGACTATTTTGTAGCTTTTCCAACAGGTATACACACACCTTGGGCTTTTCATAATTTTCCAATCTTTTTTTCTTATACAACAGGCCACCCAAAAGATGTATAATAATGGTGAGACAGTTTTTTTTTTTTTTTGTTTTTTTTAAACATAAAAAAGGCTTAACCTGCAGTATACATTTGTATCTACACTCACCGGCCACTTTATTAGGTACACCTGTCCAACTGCTCGTTAACACTTAATTTCTAAGCAGCCAATCACATGGCGGCAACTCAGTGCATTTAGGCATGTAGACTTGGTCAAGACAATCTCCTGCAGTTCAAACCGAGCATCAGTATGGGGAAGAAAGGTGATTTGAGTGACTTTGAACGTGGCATGATTGTTGGTGCCAGAAGGGCTGGTCTGAGTATTTCAGAAACTGCTGATCTACTGGGATTATCACGCACAACCATCTCTAGGGTTTACAGAGAATGGTCCAAAAAAGAAAAAAACATCCAGTAAGAGGCAGTTCTGTCGGCGGAAATGTCTTGTTGATGCCAGAGGTCAGAGGAGAATGGCCAGACTGGTTCGAGCTGATAGAAGGGCAACAGTGACTCAAATAACCACCCGTTACAACCAAGGTGGGCAGAAGAGCATCTCTGAACGCACAGTACGATGAACTTTGAGGCAGATGGGCTACAGCAGCAGAAGACCACACCGGGTGCCACTCCTTTCAGCTAACAACAGGAAACTGAGGCTACAATTTGCACAAGCTCATCGAAATTGGACAATAGAAGATTGGAAAAACGTTGCCTGGTCTGATGAGTCTCGATTTCTGCTGCGACATTCGGATGGTAGGGTCAGAATTTGGCGTCTACAACATGAAAGCATGGATCTATCCTGCCTTGTATCAACGGTTCAGGGTGGTTGTGGTGGTGTCATGGTGTGGGGAATATTTTCTTGGCACTCTTTGGGCCCCTTGGTACCAATTGAGCATCGTTGCAACGCCACAGCCTACCTGAGTATTGTTGCTGACCATGTCCATCCCTTTATGACCACAATGTACCCAACTTCTGATGGCTAATTTCAGCAGGATAATGCGCCATGTCATAAAGCTGGAATCATCTCAGACTGGTTTCTTGAACATGACAATGAGTTCACTGTACTCAAATGGCCTCCACAGTCACCAGATCTCAATCCAATAGAGCATCTTTGGGATGTGGTGGAACGGGAGATTCGCATCATGGATGTGCAGCCGACAAATCTGCGGCAACTGTGTGATGCCATCATGTCAATATGGACCAAACTCCCTGAGGAATGCTTCCAGCACCTTGTTGAATCTATGCCACGAAGAATTGAGGCAGTTCTGAAGTCAAAAGGGGGTCCAACCTGTTATTAGCATGGGGTACCTAATAAAGTGGCCGGTGAGTGTACATCCCGGAATGCTTTGCGCAGAGAGCTCTTCTGGGATTTGCTGTCACAGAGGCCTGCTGTTGCCATAGACAGTCGCTACCCATCAGACTAATAACAAAGATGCCGCAGGCACCGTGCGGTGGAGGAGTTACGTGACCAACGGCGAGCAACAAGTAGTGATCATCTGTCTAAACAGTCAGTTAACAGAGTTCGCCGTAAAGTACACTAAATAGTACCCGCTCTATATAGTGATTTAGGAATTTAGGGGTTAGGGCGGATGTTCGAACAAAGTAAGCTTGTATGAGCTATGACGACAGCAACTTTTAAACAAAGCGTGCACGAGGAGAAATGTGGTCATGCATGCCCTCGCATGATTTAATAGGGGTTCCCTCTTGGGAGTGGGTAAAGGGTTGTGCATGTGCATTTTTTTTTTTAAAGTGGAGAGGGCCGGTCTTTTAAAAATCCTTCACAAAACCTTTAAAATAATCATCTAGAAATCCAACTGGGAGTATGTGTAAGACATAGAAATCCTGTTGAAAGGTGCAGCGCTTTCAAACTGACTGAGCTGGAGTTGTTTTGCAAGGACAAATAAAAAAAGAGTGGTTCTAATACAACTAAATGTGATAAATTCAGCATTGTCAAACACATTTGGAAACCAACTACTTTGCAGTTTGAAACAACAAGTTTATTGTAATGTATGCATTTGCAGTTGAGGTTGTAACCTTATCATTTCTGAAAGACAGATTTTCCAGAGAAAAATAAAAAGGGATCACCTGCCATTTAAGTGGAACATACATGTTTCCATTTCAGCTTTTTTATAACATTAACCTCAGTCGAATCTATCATCGATTATACCCAAATAACAAAATAATGCCTCCAACTAAATAACTAAGTTCACATGTTCACAAACAGAAAAGTCAGAAAAGGGATTTAAAAAGCTAAAAAAAAAAAAGAAAAAGAAATACAACCCAGTGAAATTTCTCTTTCTTGATAGTAGCATGCTGCTCAGTTCTCCCTGAGCATGCATCGGTTCTCTCCGGGTACTCCGGCTTCCTCCCACAGTCCAAAAACATGATTGTTATGTTAATTGGCTTAATTGCAATGGAGAGGCGACCTGTCCAGGATGTACCCCGCCTCTCGCCACAGCTGGAGATGGGCACCAGCACCCCTCGCGACCCCGCTTGTGATAAAAGTGATGGAGAATGGATTGATGGATGAATAGAAGCAGACAGAGATGTTTATATCTAAAATTGGTCTGATATCAGTCGAAAAATGCCTGATACAATCTTGGCCTTCTCTGTAAAGTTTATGTAACCCATTGGTTGATAACAAATAAGTCAGTTGTTCTCATACCCATTGTTACCGAATATTACTTTCAGTTTGAGTAACATCACTTGATTCTGGTATCGTGTTAGGTCCAAATCGGTATTGGTTAGTACTCAAAGCTGCAATATTACTATAGAATAGGAAGTGAACAAGTTGTATCAGGACACCCCTACAACTAAAAAAAGTAGGAAAAAAAAAACTTGAGTTTTGATGAGGCAAATAGAAGTAAAGGTTAACTGAATACAAACTAATGTAAGGTTAACTTCTCACAAAGGCAGCTTTTTTGGTTTGATAAAAGGTATTACATCAACAGTAAAAGAATTAAGATATGTTGATTTTAACTGACAAAGGGCAAAGCCCCTACCCTCACAAACAGAAACAACTGCACAATTCTTGACAGGCACTGAATGTGCTGCCAGATGGATATGTCACTATGAGCTGTACATGCATCAGTATGTAAACAGCACCCTTCCCTTGGGTGACACACCACACCTCCCCTGCCCCACCTTGCATTACGGTGAGACTGCTGTCAGAGTTCAAACAGTCTGCTAGAAAAAAAGGCTTCAAAAGAACAGGAGCTGACAGGAATGCAAAGAGTTGTGTTAACATAGGAGAGTGAAAGGAATAATGCCAAAAAATGTGTATAGGAAGGCCAAGACAGAGAGAAATGGAGCAAAAACAGAGTTTAAGCATTGAATGTAGTGAATAAAAACTTTCCAGAAATAAAACATGCTGAATGTTTGCAAATAATCACAAAGGTCAATAATACCACATGAAGCAGGGCTAAAAAAAAAAACCCACGGTAAAACCAGGAGTTAAAGGTCTTAATGGCTAATACACCTGACCTTAAAATAATCTTCAAAGGAGGACTCCTAAAATGTCAGCAGGTGTGGTTTTGAGTCAAATACCAGACAAACAGGTTTATTTGTACAGCACATTGAGTGTTATCCAAGTAATGAGCAGTAAATGGGAGTTATGATGTGTCGAAAGATGTTTGAAATTACTGAGTGCATAGAAAAATGGCTTAGTTCAGTGATGTCACTGCCATCAAAAGACTCATTCCAGTGTCTACCACTTATTTGTTCAACATTGATCGGCACCAACCACTGAGGGAAAAGGATTGGGAACAAGTCAGCAAGTTTCTAGAGTCAAACATGTCATGATGATAAGAAGCCAAAAGAAACCCACCACCATTAGCCAACAGAAAATAGGAAAACAGGGGGAGATAAAGCCACAGAGCTCAGACAGAGTGCCTTAACGGTTGTTTGCCCAGGCTGTAAAAACAGGGCTGGACTCTACATGACAGAATGCAGCCGCTCATGAATGAACTAAATGACTGGTTTGTTAAATGAAAATAGCTGAGCTATTTAAAACAAAATAAAGCTGCAAAAGTGTTGCAAATTTATAATTTTCTACTAGAGGGAAAATCCCTAAGAAAGAATAAATTATTTCAGCTAAACCAACAGCACCAAGCTTATCACTAACCAAAGAAACAACTACATGATAAATGTAACTGTAGCGTTTCTTTTACCTTGTTAAGAGTAACTGGCACCATAAACAGTTTGAAACAGTAGACATTAAAAACGTTACAGACTGTCTAAGAAGCTGAAAATGCATTGGTGCTAAAAAATTTATAAAGATCTAAAAACGTGTCAAAAATCAAAATGGAGAGAGTAGTTCAACCAACATGCCACCTTAAATGCCCAATTCTCCTCTATCCCCACATGTCTGTCTTCAAACCAACAGTATCTCACAAAGGTGACAATATTCTAGGGCTGAACGATTTTACCAAGAATCCAAATTGCCATAATTTTTAACCAATATTGTAATTGCAATTTTATGGCAATTTTCTTTTGGACTAAGCACAATCATGTCCATATTTTACTCCAGGATTTTCGTTTTTTTTTCACGACCTAGAAAGCCCGTTTGTCCAGATTCCAGTGTTGCAGGACTTTAGTGTAACATTTGCATGAAAAAGTTCTTAATTCTACTATAATGCATAGATCTAGATGGTAGCTGCAACTCCCTGTTCCCTTCTGTGCAATATCATACCCACTCTAATTGTATTATTGCCACCTAAATGGCTGAAGGGAGAAATGCAGTGACTTAGTCTTGTTAAATATGTTTTTCTAAATTGAAATTATATTGCAAATGCAATTAATTGCCCAGCCTTAGTAAATCCCTCACATAGCATCTTGCTAACAAGTTAGCAACTTAGTGCTAGTAGGTTCGCAACCGGAAATTACGTTTGGACCAAGTAGCACTTAGCAACGACACTGTCAAGGAATGCTATGGACAGTGGAAACATGCAAGAGGAGGAGAGTTTTGTTTCGGAAAAAGTCAAAAACTTTTTTTATTAGAGGAAGAGGGGACAAGTTTTTGTGACAATGGTGGGACAATGAGGGCGATCCAGTTGGAAAAATGGTCCCAGCGTTCTTGCACACCTCGCTCTTCTATCTGGTCCAACTTCTCGAGTGTTTTTTTTCACAATAGCGGTCAAACAATCAAAACAAGCGGGCAAGGTACCAAACAGGAAATAGTGTAGATCGGATGTAGATTTGACCAATCAGAGGCCTCCTGTCTGCGGTCACCTACAATTTTGGAGAGGTGCACCAGAGAGTCTGCGGCAGGGGCAGGGGCACATTTGCATTCACTGCGACACATATGCAGACGACCTGGTTTCTGAGTATAAATCAGCCTTTAGAGGTATGCTTGGGGTTGTTATGTCTGAAAAATACAGCCCAATTTCAAAGATCATGCTCATCTTTGGTATTTCACAGTGGACTTCAATATCTATGGTTCTCTCAGTGAACAGCAGCTCTCCACAACAAACTGCACACATGCTGCCCTAAACCATAATACTCCAACCAGCATACTTGACTGTGGGCAAGACACATTTATCTTTGTACTCCTCACTGATTGCACACTTGACACCATCTAAAAGCACATTTATACAGGTGGTCTGGTCATTGGAATAGTAAAGTGAGAAAATTCACACCTTCAGTTTGCCCACTTTGCATTTACACAGATTTTTTAGGCTAAAACAAACATCATGCTGTTGAAGTAGATTTTTTGTGTGCAGGATTTCTCCAGTTCAGCACTGATGGAGAGGGAGAAAAACAAAGAATAAAGTGTTTCTCCCTGGGTTTCTGTTGTTACTTTGGTGTGGACCTGCACAATTTTATTACACCAAGTAACTCAAGGAGACATTTTAAAACCCTTTCATCTTTGTATTTGCACACTTAATTTGCTTTTCCTTTCCTTTCGTTGTACGTCACATCCTCTCTTCCTGCTTTTTTTTTCATGCTAGAACAGACACACATTTATATTCCAAGTGAACCCCTCCACTGACGAGGAATATCGTACGCCACCATGGTCCTTGATTGATCAACACTGATATAACTCGTTCCAGAAAACAGACTATGGCAAGATTGAAATTTTTTTAAAAGGTGTTTAGGGAAAGAAGTGAAAACTCAGATAATCACCTAAAGTTAAAAAGAATTAGCAATTAAGTAGTTTTTGATGTGAATAAACTCATTTGAGTAGATTTAAATGACATTTGACCAGTAGGATTGAACAAAGGAACCAGCTGTTTCATAGATTTTTGACTGCAGATAAAATAATCCTTGCATCAGTGAGAGTCAATTAATGCTCCAAATGCACTAGATACGATTTAGATATTGTCCACTGTGCGTTTTTCTACAGATATAGGATCTTATAACAAACATATCAACACTAGATAAAACTAGAAACTACCTATTGTGTTAAAATGAAGTTTGATTTTAGAAGCTAAAGGGGTGATCTGAAAGTATTAAAAACATCAGTGAAAGCAGAAAGCTCTACTAGATTAAACCGTAAAAATTTACACTAGTATTAAAATTGTTGCAACCCTTAAATGGCGTGTTCAGGGGCAGAAGTGTTAAAACTGCAAAGTGTCCTGTTTTTTTTATATATATATATATATATATATATATATATATATATATATATATATATATATATATATATATATATATATAAATGATAAGTTGTCGAGGGAGAATATGTTTGCATAAAATGAGAGATGAGGGAGTGAAGCTGAGCAGTGGAGTGCGTGTTGATGTCAGCTTTGCATGCATAACAAGAATGGAAAACATTGAACCAAAAACTTCAATGGAGTATTTTTTTTTTGTTGTTGTTGTTGGTTTCTGGAAGACTTTTAAAACTTCAGAAAAGTCAAATTGCATACAAGTGCTGGATTTTTTTTATAGTGAATTGCTAAAAATTGATTGGGTGAAACCATTTCTCAATTACATTCCATCTGGATTAAAAAGGACAACTTTCTGCTGCTTCATGAGCATTTGGATACATCTTTAGAGGCTGGTTGGGGAGGCCTCAGGATAAAGGAATCATAAGTAGGCAAAAAGAAGGATAAGGTACAGAGGTCCTACAATTTCTTTCCAGGGTATTGGGTTTCTGGCGATGTGTCAGTGGAGCTCGGGTTTCTGACAGGGCAGCTGCTCTACATCCACAGGCAAGTTCCTAATGACAATGTAGACACTCTCTTATTTACATATATTACTGGTCTTGGGAGAGTGTAGACGTCACAGCCACATCACAAAGCACCAGGTTTCTACAGTCAGCAATCATTGAAGACGTACAACTCCGTATGTATCTACTATCTTTCTAAACAATCGAAAATAAAGACACAGACAGAAATGATTTATCATGATTCTATCATATATATTTCTTTATCCTTGTCACTGATGGACAGTAGAGGTCCTGAGGTTTCGTTACACAGAGGTTTTCAATCTAAACTTAAATGATAAAACGGCAAATCTGATTAATAAATAGAGCACTTTATGTCCCTTTAATCAGAACCATTGAGCTGAAAATTAAAGAACAATCATTCCAGCTGCTCCCTCCAATATCTGAATGAATGGGTGCATAAAATCTATGTGTTCAAATGGATCTGCCTCCATTTTTACCAAATCCATTTGTGACACTAGCTACTGCTGAGAAAAAGGGCACACATAATGCATGGCACTCTGGTAGAAATGACTAACTGTAGAGAACAACACTGCAAGGAGCCTTCACCATCTTTAACTGTAGCTTTCTCTGCAATGCTTGTTCAACAGTAATCCAAAGTCTGGTGTGGTGATACATTAAATCTGTTTCTTAACCGGCTAGAGTCAACAATTGGTATGGGAAGTTAGACATTTCCGATAAAATACAGCAGCCGAACCAAAGAAGCCGACCCAAGGAAATAAAAATATGCGAAATACACAAACAGTGTTAACTCCATCAAACCATATAAGCAATCCTCTGCTGTTTTTTACTTGCAGATACTAGCATCCCTTTTTAACATTTTTTCTATTTAATCTAAGACAGTCTATTATACGTCCAAAAGGCATCAGAATAGAAGCAAATACAAAAAATATTACCACTCTATATGAAAAATCTTTAATAAAGCTAGCACAAGTTATAACTTTACAGAAAAAAAACAGTCAACAAATGAAAGTGGTACAAAGTGAGCTGATGCCAGCACAGCAACAGGTGGCTCTTTCAAATGTGCTGCAGAATTTAATTAGCGTTTTCGGTCCCAATGCCCAGGGGAGAGGAGAGGCATACAGTGGCTAAATCAAAGTGTGCCACTTGAGAAAGAGCTCAGATCCCAGTTATCTCCAGACTGCATATTAGCCAGGAAGAAGGTGCAGCTTGGGGATTTGGCCGGGAACAACCAGATGACTAAACAAACTCTGTGCCTGTTTACTTATAAACTCTCATTTATTACCAGCTTCAACAGCTAGATAAATTTAAGATTATAATATGCATGTATTTTGAACACTGTTCATCAAAAGCTTACTATCAGCAAATGATCTAAATCAATTAAAGTATTGGTAACTCAATAAAAAATACAAACAGGCTATTCATTAGCCGATCAAACATGAAAAAACTGTCACCCAACAAATCTTAAATCCACTAGAACTGATTTAGCATGACAATGTTGTGGACACAGCGGACAAGTCTCCCTCATGACCTTGGCAGCTGTTTCCTTCGACTGAATAATTGAGCCCAGTTTGTGCAGGGCCACCGAACCGCGACCAAATGAACTGTTGCAGCACACAGCTTCTTGTACAAGGGCCATTGTCTATGCAATGATTACATGGCATTTCCACATGAAAATTATGCCTATCTTAACTGAAAATGTTTGAGAATATTTGGTAATGGCGATTTCGGAACACCGACACCAGTTCCAAACCTTAGATGCCATTCATGCAGCCACTTTCACCACATTAAGCATAGCTGCAACTAACCTACCGGAAACACTTGCATCAAGCATGTCTAAAACCATTCCGTTAAACAAAAAAAATCACTATCAGTAGTGTTGCTGGTTAAAACCAAGGGAGTTGTTCTTTGGAAAAAACATTTCAAAACAAAAGTCAATCAATGTCTTTCATTGGATCTACAGTCTTGCAAAGACTCTTAAAATACATGGAAAACAGACCTACATCAGGAGAGAGAGTGCCATCTTCACAGTCTACAGATTTCCCTGTTAATCCCAGGAGAGAGCCAGAGAACAAAGGAGCATAGAAACTTACCCAACTCTTTGGAGACAGGAGACCCAACGGCATTCTCTCCAATCTTAGACAGTGCATCAAAATACAACTTTCCTGCCATGGACATAGCTGGGAAAATGATAAAATGTTTGTGAGAGGTGTCCATAATGGTCGAAGACCACAGAATAGCTTAAGGTGAACTATACCGTCTTAGATTCTGTCCATTTCTTAAAACTGACAAGTGCATCATGAATTGCAATAAACAAACTATATCAATAAAAAATAAAAAAAAGACTAAAATACTCAGCTCACCATTAACAGACTTCTCATAGCTCTTTCCAAGGTTCACCAGGTTCCTAAGCCCTGGGTTGAACTGTTCCATCACATTCTGCAGAAGATAGTGGGCAAAAAAGAAAGTTTCATTAAACAAGAATAACGTGTGGAAATAAAAAGTTCAGCAGCAGTTAAAATAAAAAAGGGTTTTTGAAAGCAGATCAAGGTTTTTATTTGGAAAAGCAGTAAATCATCATTTCTTGCAGTTTTATTTTGTTTCTGATTACATCAAATTTCGAACAGTATTCAACATAGTGAGGTGTGGATCACCCCAACTCACTCCACTGGCCTGGTCCATTAATTGCGTTCCAAATTCAAGTTTTTCTTTTCTTTAAATTAACAAGTATGAACAATTTATATTGTAAATCTGATTTATATCTGACTAAAACCATATTTTTTGAAACTTCATTAATATGCAAGCTGTACAATATGACAGTAGGATTAACTGTTTTTCACAATAGTTTGGATAGATGGATAGAAAACTGAATCAATTTGACCATATGATGTTGTTAAATTGTAAAGTGTCTTGAAAAGTCATGTGTTGTGAATTGGCGCTATATAAATAAACTAAATTGAATCAAATAGGATTCATGCATCTAAAGCTGCATGGACAGATTGCTGAACCAATGAAAGGGGGGACAAATCTATAGCTTGAAGGATGGACTGACAGATGACTGAATCTATGGCTGGGTGGACAGACATGAGGAAGGATGAAAGAAAGTACAGATTTATTTAGAGATTGATGGACAGATTTATTGACGGATGTACTAATCTACATTTATTAGAGGTGCACAGTACTGTGTAATGCTTAGCACTCATTGCAAATCAATACACGTTATGCTGTAAACACAGCAGACTGCTTGAATGCAATTATAATTGAAATGCAAATTCATCTTGCCAGTTATACATTTCCTCAATGCTAAAAAAAGATTTATATAATACATAGCTGAAAAGCTACAGCTTACACAGTGGGCAGGAGATAGTGATGTAGAAAAATAACGAAAAGAGCCAGAGCATTGTAGGTTAATCATAACCTACATAATCATTCCAATAATCAGCAACAGAATAACAATAAGATGTTTCTTGGTATTGTGCAGCCCTAATAGGTGCAAATATACTGTGCTGCAATGTAGTGATGCAAACAGTTTTCCACAGCGAAGTTTAGTGAATTTCTAAGGAGTGAAATGCCTTGTCAAGGTACTTATTATAACAGACAAATTTTCACAAAACTGCTAATAGTTAGACCTACCATTAAATACAAGTCAGTTGAAGACAAGTGAGCACAAAGCTTAAAAGGGTCAATTAAACAATCACAAAGAGTGTTAAGATATTATTTCCACAGTAGGTAAATGAAAAAAAAAAACAATAAAAGCAATTTTCATATCTAACATTCCTTGGCAAAGTGAAGGACAATTATGAACAATCATGTACCAATGACAGTCACTTAAAGCTACAAGCGCCTGCATCCAACCTAATGCCTAACTGTGGGATAACTACAAAGGAAAACCTTAAAATTGGGTGTTCATCCATGTCTGCAAATGATCAAACCTCAGTAAAGCACAGCCAAGTCACCCATTGCAATCAATGTTTCACCATCAGTCATGTGATGATCACCTATTTTGTATTCATGCCTTAAAAGGCAGTGAGTAAATTTAAAGCTAAATAGCTCAAATGATAAGAAAGATGTGTCGAATAATAAAAACTACTTCATAACCCATTAGCTCCATATAATTCAGCTATCAATGTCATAATATCTATTAATCCAACTGCAATAGCCAAAAGCTGTTAATCCATCAAACCTACACATGTTATGACATGTACCAAACTTCATTTAATTTCTCTGCAAAACAATTCTCTTTCCACGATTGGTTCCAAACATTTTGTTATCATTAAATTTTAGAACAAGGTGACGGCTTCTGAGGAGCTCGCTGTATAATCTTACCGCACAAAACACACAGGCGCCTGAATTATTAAACCTGGAGTCTTTTTCCTGCATTTCACCACTTCAATGAGCTACGGGGGCTGCCCTAACAGGAGGCCAGGCAAATAAAAGCTGTTCAAAAAGACTAGGGACTTGAAAGAAAAGCCTTGAGTCTTCTTTTTTCACCCCCCCATTCTAGCACTTTATAGTCCTTCACTCTGCTACCTGTGGAGGAGTGTAAGAAGTGGCAACTGCTAATGTTTTTTTGAGGAGATTTCAATCAGACACCTTTTGTCATATATTTTACTTTGGAAAATCAAAAATATGCAGTAGTAACAATGCATAAGGTAAAAGTATTGCAGATAAATTTCACTTTGGAAATGTCAATCTTAATAGTAGCAAAGCTAATTCTCAGTATTTTTATTTGTTTTTATTCCTTTTCTACCAAAGCACCTTCAATCCCATTTAACCAAGGTGGGTCCTATAGATTATGTTCATAATGGCTGTTCCTCACATGACTCAGCTGTGTTGACAAAATACAAAACAAAGGCAATTAGGCACATTATGAAGCAGTTTTCCAGGTCTAAAACTGATAACTTTGTAAACAGAATTTTGATTATGAACCTTAGAACCAATATCCTGGATAGTGTGGTAGCTGTAGAAACACAACCTAGAACCCAAGCCTTAGGAATCTTCCCTAAACTTTTAACCTTTCCATGACAATGTTCCATGTTTGCCATAACAATACGTTCAATTCAATTCAGCTTATTTCTATAGCGCTAATTAACAACACCTGTCATCTCAAAGCACTTTACAGTTCAACCAAATCATCCAGTCAAATTGATTCAAAGTTTTCTATCCAAGGAAAACCAGTTGATTACATTGACTCTTTGACTGGGATGCAATCCCTCACACTAAGCATGCTTGTAGTGACAGTGGGGAGGAAAAACTCCCTTTAGATAGATAGATAGATAGATAGATAGATAGATAGATAGATAGATAGATAGATAGATAGATAGATAGATAGATAGATAGATAGATACTACAATGAATGTCTATATAAAATATAAATAAACCACTCTTTTTGCCATACAGTACCTGAGATAAGCAGCCTTTCCTAAAGAAAACAATAGAATTGGGGTGGAGCTATTTTCCTCAAAACCAGGAATACATCCCTCTCTCACTCTCAAAAAAAAATAAAAATAAAATAAAATAAAAAAAAAACACAACAAAAAGAAAACAGCTTTCTGAACTGGAAAACTGGGATCTTTTAAGTAGTGACAGGTTGAAATTGCCAGGTAAAGCAGGCAAGTGAAATAGACAATAATATATAAAAACGTTTGCAACTTTGGTACTTAACAGTCCAAGTACTTTTAGCTTCCCTTGTATAACTTTACAGGTCTGTCAAATTCAGGGTTGGAAAAAAAAAACTCTCCATTGAACTTTTATATATAACAAAACATGCAATTAATCAGAACACCTGTTGAGTTTTGTTGCGCGTGAATTGGGAGAATTTTCTCCACCTTCATGGTCGCACCTGTTGTCTTCCCATCTAAACCCACCTTATATGTACTTTCGGCGAGCTTGTTCGCCTCCTCCACCTTCTTCGACATCTTTATCCTCCTCTTAAAGCCCGATTAAATGGGGGGAAAAAAAGGTTTTCCTTGAAATAGTTTCTCAGGCGCAACGCCAAGGAAAGCTAGAAAAAAGGGAAGTATGAATCCCAGGATGAAGAAGTAAGAAAAACCTACAAATGTAGAAATTCCCTCATAGCCAACAAGAAACGCCAAACGCACGCATGGCGACAACAATAAGGCAAAATCCGGCTGGAAGTAAAGAAAGTGTGTTTTCCTATCGATGCCGCTGTTGCTCGATACTAAAAGCCTGAGCTGTCAAACTTGTTGTAGGTGGTTAGTTCACAGGAGGGGAGGAGACCGGTGGAGGGAGGTATTATTAGCCTATTTTAACCCTTAGCTGTTCTTATAAGGCGGATGAAGCTTCAAAATGATTATTTATTATCACAAACAGTTACCTGTTTTAATGTGACAAACATACATGTCACTTTAAGAGTTTGTTTTATTTTTATTTTATTGTAAACTTGAAGGAACATACACTTGAACGCACCTCCCTTGATTTCAATACCTTTGTTCCATCTAGAAACTGCATACTCCTGCGTTTGAGGAGGATTTTAATGTTAAATATACTTAGATTCATGAGAAATCATGTTTTTGTTTATATTATTTGGATATACACCTGTAGCCATATGGTAGACTGAATAAAGACAATCAACTACTGGACACGGGTGCCCCCTAGAGGTTAATTTGTAGATACTAGAATAATCGGATTTAAAATCTTTTCACATTTTACGACTTCAAAAGTACAAACCCCTGTAGCCTCTAATAAAATTTTATGTGAAATACCATACCAAAGTAGCTCATAACTTAAAAGAATAAGTAAAGTCTGATGCTTTAAATTATTTGGAACAATTATTTGGACAATAGGGAAATTGTGGTGTTATAAAAGAATTACAGGAAAAACTGGTCACACAAATGTTGACCTTAAAAAAAGAAGAGCTAAAAATAAATAAATAAATAAATAAAAATACTGTACTGAACAGTGTTTTTACAAATATAAATATGATGCAGCCATCTGAAGGATAAATAATCAATATACAGCTGTGGACATTTTTACAGTAACTGATATGTGAAAATAGCAGCAACACCAGAAATGTGCAAAATGATGCAGCATGTTATTTAAGTGGCTAAGAGAGAAACTGTGCAAAAATCTGCATGAATGTAACAACTTGTTGAGGTAGTTGGGAAGAGTGATGCTTATAAAGTCTTACAGCTGCTGGGAGGAAGGATCTGTGATAACATTCCCTGGTGCATTTAGAGTGCAGCAGTCTGTCACTGAAGCTATCTAGTTCTGCAACAGCTTCATGCATGGGGTGGAAGACTTATCCAACAGAGATGTTAATTTAGTTAGGCTCCTTTTGTTTTCCCACCTCCTGCACTTAGTCCAGGTGGCATCCAATCACAGAGCTGGCCTTCTTGATCAGCCTATCCAACTGCTTTCTCTCAGCTACAGATAAGCCACTGCTCTAACAGACAGCTCCACAAAAGATGGCTGATGCCATAACAGAATCATAGAAGGATTTTAAGAGTGCAAAAGAACTCAGCCTCCTCAGCAGGAAAAGTCCGCTCTGACCCTTCTTATAGAGAGCCTCAGAGTTGTGAGCCCAGTCCAGTTTATTGTTCAGGTGTATATCTAGGTACTTATAAGAGTCCACCATCTCAATGTCCGTTCCCTGGATTTTTCCCGTGTAAGTAGAGTGGATCTGCTTCTGTGAAAGTCCACCAACAGCTCCTTGATTTTCCCTGCGTAATCAGGAAGTGGTTCTGCTGGTACCAGTCAACAAAGACTGTTTTATAAATACAAATCTAAAAACTGTGCCAAACAAAATTGCATGTTTGAAAGGGACCACATTGATTTTAAAACAAAACTAGTTATGAGTCTATTATTGGATAAATACCCCATGGATGATTAGGTTTAAGCTCATTCCAAGTCGTCCCTAGATACAGTGAGTGGTGTCTAATTTCTGAAATAACTGTGTTGAAATATACATCCTGTTGTCTCTGAAAAGTTGTTAATCTATTTCAAAAAGGTTTGAATTATGCACTTCAAGCAAAGTGACACACTGAGGTAAACTGCATTAAAAAGTAAAACTGGGTTAGAAACTGTCTAATAGATAATTTAAAACTGGGACCGTTATGGGGAATCATCCTTTTGCTGAGGAACTGTGGTCATAATAAAAATCTCAACTTCTTTTAAGACTTTAACCCTAAATAATGAATGTATGAAACCATATAAAACAATATTAGAAGTCATGGTGCTCAGTAGTGAATGTAAGAGCACGTTCATCCTTATAATACTAAGGGAGATTGAAGGGTTGGGACATGGCTATTCCATCAGGGAACGTCTACGTTCCTAATGGCTGATATTCCTAAATTAAATTGTCAGAATTCCGAGGGCTCAAACTCAAACTATAAATTGGCCACTACAGATTTAAGAGCTAGAAAAGAATATGTTCAGCAGTTTATCACTCCCTTCACCTCTTTAAGATCTTGGCAAAAATTATTCAAGCAAAAAAAAAAGTGTGACATTCCAGAACCTTATTGAGAAAATGGTTTGATTAATACATGCCATAGTTAAAAAGAAAATCGGTCAAATGAAATATTAGAGTGCATAAGCTGTTTTTTTGGTCATGGAGTGTGTTTAGCTCCTAGGTCAATATTAACTTGGGCTTTCAAATTCTCCATTACTTATCTTTGACCTATCTAGCAAGTTTTGCAGTCTTCCCAGTAATGTTTATTGACTTGTCAGTGCTTCATACTCAGATATCTGACACATTTGTATGAATATATCAGAGGTACATTGACATTTATATACTACCAGCTGCATCATTAATAGTTTTTTTCCACAATGTAAATTCAAAGTGTGTTGTTTTTGCAGTGTAATTGCTATCTAAATATCATTATCAACCACTAGATGTCCCTCACATGCAAGACGAGAAAGGTTTCATAACCTTCTGCTTTTTACCAACACCTAACACGTGTTTTATCTTGTATTTGTTTCCAATATCCAGTTAAACTTCTCATTATGACACAATAAAGGCATCAGTTTCAGTTAATCCCTCGCTGGACCATTCTAAATACACCCAGACTGTTCAAGCATCCAACTAATCAAACAGCAGTCATTGTAAATATCATGTGCTGCAACTGTGAGAGCAAATATGTCAAGGCCTTACTTTGTAAATGTCATTTCTGTTTAAAACTTTGGAAAAAAATCTCTCTTGCCATCGAGGGGGTTGCCAAAGGAGCTGAATGCAAAATGAGACTGTACCCTAAGGCTCTGAAAGTCTAGTGCTGCTCTCCCAGCTTTCAAAATGCTGTTAAGTGGCACACACAGAGTAATTAGTCTCTAAAGCTCCATTGTGAGTGTTAGGTCTAAGTATTCCTTCCTCTCTAGTTGGCACCTTCTGCAACATGTCTGTCTTGACAAACTCCCAGTGGGTGGGCGTAAATCGATCCAAAAGGAATGTAAAGTTAAATAAAGCAACACAAGGGTCATTTATAACCAGTTACATCTCCCAAGGTGAAAAAGAAAAAAACATCTACACAGTGTTACAAGCCATGTTGTCATTAAACCTGATTTGTTCCATCTGTATAATAGATGCCAGGGGATGCAACTCACTGAAATTATTACCAAACATAATGAGAGTTGGAGGTAATGTTATTTAGTTTTGGTTTCTTTGAAAAGTACTGTAAACCCTTTGGACTTTTTCACATAGTTCTGACGAAATCCTACACTTCACTTTATGTGACAGATCATGACAAAGCAGTGCACAACTGTGAACTGGTTTTCAAAAAAGCCCGCTGGCTAATAACTCCAAATATCTTGCGTTTGACAGATTGACAGGAAGAAAGTAATTGTTGAGGAAACAACATAAGATGTCCTTTTCACAGTTTGCCAAAAGGCATGTAGGGGGAAACAGTGAGAGGGGAATAGAAGCATAAGCATAGGGTCAGGATGACAAGGATGTAATTTAGGTAAAAAGATATTTAGATGCTGTCATTGTTCGGACAAAGTCCAGACCTTTCCTGAACTGAAATAATGCGGCAAGACATAAAAATTGATGTCCACAGATGATCCTTATGTAATCAATTTGGATTTGAGATGTTTTGCAAAAAGTATTGGTCAAAAAGCATTTCTCTAGATGTGCAAAATATGGCACAGCACTCAAGCCTTGCAGCTGTAATTGCAGTATTAGGTGGTTCTACAAACTAATGACTCATTGGGGCTTTCATCAGTTAAAAAAAACAGCCACAAAAAGGGCTTTACATTGCTGTTTGTTGGTATATTTCATAAAAAGAATCAAAACCCATGAAATGTTTGCTTTAGTTCAATGGATGGATTGGTATGGATACTGTATAAGGCATCGTACACTTATTTTTTCCCTTGAGATGAAGAACCCTTGACCTACCACTAAGGCTATACTTTCCAGCACTTGGCTGTAAATTCCAGATATTCAAGGTATCACATGTATGTCTCGATCTTCAATAAGCCATGATGATATTTTTTCTCTGTAGAGGTATACTTTATGTTTTCTTGTTGATAGTAATGCCTCTTTGAGTCTTTTTTCATGGAGTCATTTAAGGTATAGTGGAGGATTTTTGCAAATTTTTTTGAAAGACCCGTGCTCTCGACTTAAAAAGAATAAAATGCACGTTCAAAACCCTGCAATGCTTATTAAACGTGTGCAAAAGCCTTCCGTAGCCCATTTCTCCTCATGCTCTCCTCTGTTTTAAAGTTGCTGTTGGCATCACTCATACAAGCTTACTTTCTAAAAGAAGATTTGCAATTTTTCCACTATGTCAGAGTCACCACTGGTAAGGGAAAATGGGGGCGAGGAGGACTGCCTTATTTAAACATATCACCAGAATGATTGACAATTAGAAGGACCACTTATTTTGATGATCCACCCAGAAAAAGAACATCCTCCACCTTATCTTTAATGTTAAAGATGCATTGTACACTTTGCAGACAGAGTGATGGTGGTGAAAGTTTAGTGTTTTAAATATCATGTAGGAATATTAGAGGTTTCTCACCATTCCCATCCCTAATATTGAGCATGGCTTCTTTGTGTTTAAAACACAGGCAAAGATGCAAAATAATAATGCTGCTTTGTTGTAAGAATATAGAAAATACAAAGAAGTAGATTTTTATAACCAAAAGTAGTTAGTTGGCTACCACACAATTAGCATATTTCAGTTTTTCCCTTTGTCTAGGATATAGTTAAGGTAAATTTGGTGTCATTCTCTGATCCATTTTGCAACACCAGAGGTTAGTAATTGCCTACTAGCTCTTTTCCAAGGTTATTGTTGTCCGTTTTGGTATTTAACTGCCGAGTATAAGCCTCCCTGTCCCTTGTTTTTAATGTTTTTATCTAGAAATGGGTTTGAACAATGCATCTTTTTGGCTGGTATCTTGTTTGTATGTTCTTTTTAACAGTTGATGACAATCTCTTTTCTTCCTTTGTGTACTATTAAAGATAATTTTGTTAAAAATGCTCCTATACATTTTCCAGTCATGTTCTATCAGCTTTTACTTGTATCGGTCTGTATGCTGTACTCCCCTCTGATGCTACCCATCACTTACAGTCACTATAGCGAATGTGCTCTGAAGAAAAGCTCCCTATCTATTGTGACTGAGCACCTAGGTACATGAACACATTCAATTCAGAGCCTGCTTATGCTCTGCCAGCAAGGCCACCTTCTTTTCACACATGCCATATTATTCTCAGCAGCTCTCTCAGAGAAGTGTTAGACAGACAGTGGGAATGATAAAAAATGCTTTTTGCCCTTGAAGATGGTAAATGAGTTTACCTATTACAATAAAGCACATGTGATCACCTCTACCTACGTTTTTATTTCAGCCTTCATTCTCAGAAACTATTTTTCTCGGGTTATTGACGTCAGTCATGCTGTTCTTTAAATAGAATAAGGACATAATGAAACTGTGAAGGACAAAGGCAGAAAAAAACTCATTATACTGATCAGTTATGACCAACAACAGAACCTGGTGTGCTAAATAACTTCTGTTTCCAAAGAGTTGCCATGTTGGAACTAATTTTCTTTTAAGTAAGATCCTACGTCTAGCCCCTGTCAGCTGTGACGGTTTAATAACCCAAGGCTAAATCAACTAAAGCTTTCTACATCAATATTTGCACACACTTCTTGTAGTCTTTGTATGCAGTTTGAAACTGAACAGAAAGAATAAAAAATATACAGATGGTGAAAACATAAATATATGACATATATTTATACATATGAGTAAATATATATAGGTTATGGTCAGTCCTGCTTCAGGTATACTCTTCAAAGGTTACCTGGAACCAAAGTTTGGTCCACAACTTGAAATCATTCAATCTAAAACTAAAATGAAACTTTTAAAATGCCTGTACAAAATGAAAGGGCAACAAAGAATGGATGTTCACTCCCTCATTCTGCTGTGACAGGGGTAAGTGTCTGAACTCATTTTTATTCTGAGCTGACAGGAAGTAAGGTATAAATTTGTATGCTCACAATGAGAAGCCGCTGCTTCTCAAAAGTGCTGAGTCATCTGCCCAGGTATCCTTCACTTTTATACATAGATGCTGCAGAAAATTATCTGATGCAGAGCATGCTTCAGGGAGCAAGTTAGTTACTGGGGCTTTTTGTTACATGGTATACTTTCTGAGCTTCATGGTGGTTACACTGTTGGCGCTCTTCTCTTAAAGTAAAAAGATCATGGGGAGAGTTTGCCTATTTTATTTGTTTATGCACAGTTTCTTTCAGCTTCTTCCAAACCAACATGAACAAGGTTAATTAATGACTTTTTGTTAGCTCCGTGAGGTATCGACACGGACTACCAGAGGAAATTAAGTGAAAAATGTAAAACCTGAATATCAGTTTTATAATTATCTGACAGTAAATACATAACTAACTCATAACCCACTTCAATAGCTTTGCACAAAGCTGTTGCTTTTTTGGCTTTGAATTTCTAAAGGAATATCAAACTTGCAACATTGAGGAAGGTTGCTTTCATGTTTGCCTAACTCTTACTGTGTATTTTGGTCAAGGGAGATGTTCAATGAACTTGTATGTCTTCATTTTCTTTCATCTGCTTCTAAAGTTGATTTTTTTTTTTTTTTTTTACAACCACATGCTCTAGTTTCGCTCTTTCAAAGCAGGTGCAGGTCCACGATTATTACTGTATCCTGGTGTCCTTCCACAAATCTTTGGTCTTTGCCATAGTTGAGTATGGAATCTAAAGCAGTCAGTGCATCAGGTTTTATTTTAAGTTCAGTGGATCAGCTCTACTCTCCCAGTGCCTGTCTTCCTGTCTGGCTCACTTGGTTTTTAGAAATTAGTGCATTTTGTTGCGTCCTCCCTCACAGTTAGACTTGATGCTTACAACCCTCTCATCTTTCTGAGTAGGGGAACCTCCACAATCAATGGCTGACTAAATGCAATACTGTTGTACCCCACTTTATAATTCAAGCTCTTTCAAGAACTTGAATAGGATCAATACCAACCACCTCTTTAGCCATGTTTGGTTTACCCTCTTAAGATCTAAAGCTGAACTAAAATGGAGATAAGTCATTGGCCTTCATCACCTTAATGGCCAATCATGAATTGGCAAAAGAAAGCAATAATCCCACAAGTGATGCAGTAACAGTCACACTTGAAGATTTTTCTAAAAAATACTGACTGAAATTTGGGAATAGCTAAAGGAGATATTGCTGTTGATCTGATTTCAGCAAATGATCAGATATTTTCTTATGATTCCCTAAACTATGCAAAAGCATCTCAGACAACTCAGCCATTATAGGCTGTGTTTCTTAGGGGAAAAAGCTTGAATATCAATCGGTCCAAGAACCACCTGTGCCTTAACACCAGTAAGACCAAAGGGATGGTGATCGACTTCAAGAGAAGACCCCCACCTCACTCCCCCTTGTCATCCAGGGACAGGACATAGGAACTGCAGAGTTTCAAATACCTGGGGGTTCATGTCAATAAAAAACTGGACTAGACTCATAACACCGACGCCTTATATAAGAAAGGCCATAGCCGCCTCCACCTCCTGAGGTCCTTTGGAGTGAGAAGGCCCCTGCTTAAAACCTTCTACGACCCTGTGCTGGCAACAGCCCTCCTCTACACTGTTATCTGCTGTGCCCCTGGCAGCACAGAGCGGGACAGAAAGAGACTGGACAAACTGTTGAGAATAACCTGTTTCATCTATATAAATACCGATGTAACCCTATATTATAATCCTGCTATAAAAAAAGAAAGCTGTCATATGCACTTTATATATATATATATATATATATATTTACTGTATACCCTATGCACCTCTTTTCTTCCTTTGGCACCTTTGTCTTCTCTTTTGACTATTTCAGCTGATATAATGACTACATTTCTCCACTGTAAGATCAATAAAGTGATTCAATCAATCAATCAATCAATCAATCAATCAATCAATCAATCAATCAATCAATCAATCAATCAATCAATCAATCAATCAATCAAGTACCACCAGAATTTAAAAAGCAGGGATACATTCTCTGTTGAATAAAGAAATAGTTTTATGAATCTGTCTTTCTGTATATACCCAGATATTTCTTGATGATGTGTGTTCTGTCTCATATTTATTTCACAAGCAAACAGGAAGTCTGATCAACCTATAAATGTAAAACATAAACATGCTTTTAGTCAAACTATTTTAAATTAATCTTTGGGGTACCAGAAGGTATGCCACTGTCTATTTTTTTTTATAATACTTAATCACTTGTAAAAATTACTTGTATCTAAATTACAGCCTGAACTTTATGCTTCTCTGCCTAATGTTGATTTCACAGAAATAAGCATATAAAAACCAAAAACATGATTTAATAGGATTTTTATCCAGAGGGTAACATAGCAACAGGTTCATGCTGTGGATAATATTGTGATCAACGGTGTGTAAAAATTTAATAACAGCAAAAATGTCAAGTTATTTGAAACTTTAGACCCCAGTCATACAGGGCACTTTCTACTTCAGTGCACGGAAAAATACTCAGCAATATCAATTATGTTTTGCCAGATTTAATTGTTTTATTTCAGAAGATTCTACATTTGTACAGTGGGTTTATTTAGGTGCTTCTTTGAATCAGAGTTCTGTATCCAGACCCTAAATGTAATCAGTAAGTGTCACAGAGGATACGCCCTGATTAGTAATGATTAATACCAAACAGTATGTCTGTAAGCAGGCCACGTAGCCTTGATTGTGCGAGTGACAAATTTATCACCTTCTGTCAAATCCGTATAAACATCAATTGAGTTTAGAAAATGCCACACATACAATAAAAGATGTGCCAGAATTTGACACACTCCTCACAGTTGCTTGCAGCCTAAAGCAGGGATATAATTCAAAGTTACAAACAGTTGTCCTTTAGAAACTCTAAGCCTTGTGGCAAACAGGCATTAGCATGCACATTGATTCCGTAATCACTGTTTTTATGTAGAGCCCCTTGTATAATTTAGTTTTTATCGCACCAAACATCTCAAAGCTGTGAAAGCTTGTAAAGCGGAGCTGAGACATCTCGCCTACGATTCTTGTCTGAGTGAGACAAGACCTGTCACTTTTAGCTACAAAGCACTTCACAGGGGGGACTTTTGGCTCAGTGTGTTTCAAGCTCCCAGCACTGACACATACACACGCTTGTGCTAATTGCTGTCTGTGTTATATTGATGCCGTCTCTAAATACTCCAGGTTTGTATCTGGGTTAATTACACCTTCCTAATCCCTCTGAATCTGCAGCTCATTTGGAATCTGTCATTTCACTAAAAGAGAGAAGATTTTAACTACTATTGTAATGTTACCTCAACACCAGTGGCTAAATTCAAATAAATCTTCCTGTTGTTAGAGGTTATTCACTCTGCAACCTTTAATATTTGATGTTACGGAATCATCCTGATAATTTGCTAGAATTTGATGAAATCAAAAAAGGTGAAGCTATGTCTTGTCAGCCTCTTTTATTTAATGTTTAACCACATCAGCCACAACAGAATAAAGAATGGTGAGGAGTTTTGTTTACCAGGTAAAGGATTTTTTAAGGTTGTGCATGACTATGAATTTTCTGAGGCCTGTAATGGATGTGCACATATTTACACAAATCTTTCTCACCGATGCTTTAACGCTGTGAGAGGCAGAGGAGATAACGCAAAGCGCTTGAGCCCTTTGAGTTGGAAACCATGTGACAATAATCCATAAATCCCATAAGACTACATGAGGGATGCTGCATGTGATGGGATGGGTTATAAAATAAATGTAATTGTCATGGAGAAACCGAAAAAAAAAAGCATAGAAAAAAGCTAACAAAAAGAAATCAATTAATCAGGAAATAAAAAAGTGAGGAAGTGGCAAACTTGACGCTTTGTGGTTATAACCCTTTCACTAAAAGGCATCAATGTTCAAGGCAGCACAACATTTATTTTTAGTTTACAAAGGTAAGTGTCTTTCTAATACCTTTGCTGGATTTTTCCCATCCAGTTCTAAAGTTTTAGCATTCATTGCTGCCTTTTATGTTTGACTTTTTGTTTTATCTGTTTTTTCCAATAAGCCATAGAAACAGCTGCTGCTGCCATCAACTCTCCATTCTCTGTTCCTTGTTTTCCTCAATGAAAATACTCCTTATGTCTGTCTTTACCTATGATTATTTACTTATAAGACCACTAACATTACATGTGTTCACTCTACTTGTTGTTTATTTCCTGTCAGAGGTATTTTTACTTGAGAACCACCATTTTAGACCACATCCCTCTTCTAGATGAACCTACTAATAACATTTTTGCTTCAAGTTGCTATTTTTACTCATTTTTACCTGTTTTCTCTTTAACCCCAGTATGCTGTGGCACACACCAAATACAGTAAATATCCTAGTTCTGCTGTCAAAGTAAAATGGTTTCTTTCCACTGTCTCAAATTGCTTATTTTTAATAAGACATTCCTGCAGTCTGCAATTTGATGTAGTCAGTTGGGGTTCCTTAGTTAGATCTTTACCATCTGGCCTCTTTTTATGATCATTGGAATCTGACTCCATGGTATTTTATTTTATTTTTTGGAGTAAAACATGTTTATGTAACTGGATTTGAATTCAGCTGCATGATTAGACTGGGCTCAAAAGAAATGCACCGATAAGACCCGAATCTGTGCAAAATTGGATTTTAGATAATGATGAGTTTCATCTGCATGTTTTGTAAAACGGCATACGATGTTATTTCTAATGAACTGGCATGATAAGCAGTTATTTTTAAAATATTTGAATATGCCTTCTAATGAGGCTTATTTGTCAGATTAAAGGTATATTTTGAAAAACAAACATTTTTTCAAGACCACATTACAGATTTTTTCTGATGTACTATTCTAATGCTTATGTAGTTTCTTTTAGCTGTAAGAAGAAAAATATGTATATAATTAACAGAAATAAAGGTCTTGAATGCATCAGTCTATGTGTAAACAGTTTATATAATGTTTCACACAATAACATGAGTTCATACTGTAGACTGACTTACCTTTTCAGTAATTTAATAAATGAAATTATTTGAACTTAGTTGTAAAATTAACTTCTCTTAGTAAGGTAATTGATTAGGAATTTATAATAAGAACTTATGATGTTTGATTTAATATAATTAAACCAACACAGATTATTTTGAAATTATTTTAACTACTGCTTGTTTTAATCTTCCCTCTACACAACAGCATGCTAATGAACTGCTTTACCTAATGTGAGATGAAAATACTTTTTACCTGATAAGTATTTACAGCATCATTCATGTCATTAATTTCCAAGTCAAATTATCCCATTAAAAAAAATAATAAATTATTATCAGTCAGCTTAACTTCCGCTGATAAAACAGAGAAGTGTACATAAAATCCTTTTGTAATGTTGTCTGTTGATTAAAATATATATTGATATTTATATCTTTATAAAATACATCAACTGAGGAAAATTGTAATAGGAAGAAAGTTGTTATAGATGACATACCCTTTGGAGAAACTGCTTGTTTATACTTATTGTTCTTAATTATGCAAAATGTAGGGCCCCAGACGTAAGCAACCTTGAAACTCTTGTGGGACATCAGCATAATCGCCCACAAAGGTTTTATCTGCAATCAGTCATGGCTGCTGTAACTAAGGTGAAGGATGGGTTCTTGGGCGCAGACCAACCCTTCACCAAGTGTCTGCCAAACTCAAAGCATCCTCCTGTTATGCATATCAATGGCATTTCATTGTTCTGCTAACAGGATATATAAAGAAGTTGATTATTTGTTAAGTTACTGATTTCATTTCAGTTTTTATCATTCAGGAGGAAAAAATGCAGAAAGTACAAATCCAAATACGTACATACTGATGCCCCTTGAAATTATAATAGCAGTCATACAATTTCTCTGTTTTATTGGGCTTTTGTGTTATGATACAAACAGTTTATAGACATTTGAGGTTCTTACATGACAAATTCTGTTAATATCACAGGCTAGTGTTAGTTCTGTAATGTGGGGCACAGTATAACTACAGTATAGCCTTATGGAAATTACATTTACCATACTAGTCGGCAGTAAATAATATTTTTATACATTAAGGATTGTTGACAGTTTACGATTTACTCATGCCTTAATCAATTTCTCATCTCCTCATTGAAAACTTATAGAGCTCACATGAGACATGTGGGGAATGTGATGGATGTAGACAGCAAGCCTGACTCACATATATTGAAATATATCCATTCTCCTCACAAAACTCTCTGAAACACTGGTGTTTTTCATGCTAACGGTGAATCTGCTGATCCCACTGGTTCCCTCGGTTGCCAGAAGCTCATACGTCTAACTCAAGCTATTGTGTTTTTTTTTTCCTCTGACTACTCCCTGAATCATGCTCAGCCATGTTTACCATCTGTCTTACCAACCTGCAGTGTCTATTCTGTATTTTGCTCCAAGTAAAGCAATAAAGTTTGAGTTTGGTGTAGAATCAGGAGGGGCTTAGGTTTAGCCGGCAGGGGCAGAAAGATCACAGTCAAAAATAGTAAGCAAACAACCAGGCTCTATTTTTAGAAGCTGCACGGATTTATGCTCATGAAAAAAAAGGTTTAAGTTTTTTTTTTGTCCTAAAATCCTTTTCCTGATGAAAACCACATGATCTGCTAATGTCAGAGGAGAGCAGGCTTTAATCTCACCAGAGAGACTACACGCATGCGCACATACACTCTGTCATCTAGTTGCAGGCAGGATGGGTTTATCTCTTGGGTAAGGAAACGTTGGCTGCTGGTGATTTTGTTAGCAGCAGTGGAATGATCTAGATAATGCACTTATCCTCAACCCTCCTGGGGGAAGGCAAGCCACCAACATGAGATTAGATTCCACACAGATAAAAGGATCATAAAGAGTCACATGTCTAGTTTATTACTAGGCGAACTGTAGGAATTTATCTTATGAATGGACATCACATAGTATTAAGTGTACTAAATATCTAGTTGAGAAAGTGATAATTGGTTTCCATTTCTGCTAAAAAAATATGTCTTCTATTTTCACATCTGCTCCTTGGATTACACTGTGTTCCTCTATTACAACAGAATATGTGCTTTATAGTGCAGGAGTTATGGTTATAGTCTTAGAGGTTTTGGAGCGAAGCTTGGAGGGGAGCTCAGTATGCAATGTAGGATACATTCTGTTCTGTATTGTTCCAAGATTTTGACAAAATCATCCCATATGGGTTACTTTACAAAATGATATCTGACTCTAAACTTGTTTATTGGCTAATATTCTAAAGTGACTCAGCTTTGCAGTACTAATTGTGCATCAGTCTCACTAAGATGTTGTTGGCTGGAGTAGAAAATCTTTTATCAGAGACTAAACTATACAGTTCTTAAGTTTCTTTTAATTCTTCAGAAAAAGTTAAACATAAATTGATGTGTCACAAATTGTTTCAATTTTAAAATGCATTTCATACGTAAAGTAATTACCTCAGTAGTTGTAGTTCAGAATTCCTAAGTGTTCAATTTTCTATCAAATTTATTCTTAAATCCTCTCTGTAAGAACAATGTATTCCCATGCCTGAAGCAGGAAAACAAATATCTTATTAACTATTATTTGCTTAGTAATCAGTGAGTCTTATCAAAACACAAAAAATATAATAACATTCTCGCATGTCACCTGAATGCTGTAGATAAAAAAAAAAAAAAAAAACTTTCAGCTTGACAAATGAATTATTTTCTGTGTGTTTATACAGGAGTGACAATATCCCAACTGCTTAAAATTACTTAGCCATGGTGTAAACATATTGAACAGGAGACATATGTAACAAAAACAAAAAATCCACATGACGGTGAATAAGATTTCATCATCATTTGGACTAAAACTACTGTAATCTGACTGTAGATGAGCCAAACCATAAAAAAGATGGATGTGCACTGGACAGACTATATAATGGGTGTACAGATTAACAGCTCAAGAAGGTTGTTCATTGTGAGTTTCTGCAGGAAGTAAAGTCTCTGCTAGACCAATTTAGCAGTGTTTATGTGTGAGAAGTCTCTCAGGTCTCACAAAAAGGGTAGTCTCTACAAACCCGAAGTGATCAAAAACTAGAAACAATGCTTTTGATGATGGTAAAGGTAGGTCATTTCGAGATGTTCCTCAAAGTCCACAGTCAAAGTCCACATAATAATTTTGGCAAGACACAATGTTTGACATGTACACATGGTGTATTTAGCTTTTGCTACTAAATTGGTTATGAAGTATAGCAAGAAGCAACTTATTAATGTGTGCTGTATGTATTCAGGTACACTATCTGTGCGGTCAGACAAAAAAAACTAAGACACAGAATGACGAAAACTGCCCTTGTGTTTGGAAAATTGATAGGCAACAGAACAGATCTGAATAAAAGAAGATGGAGGAGAAGGTAGACAGGAAGTAGCAGCCAACTCCTCAGTGCAGACATTTGTTTAAATGTAATATGTGCCTTACAACCGCACACCTGGAAAAATTTTTTCCCATTGTACAGAGAACCTCCTGCATTAAATGAAATGCCCTTGTCTGGTTAATATGGATACAACTAAAATAGAGTAAGAAAATCAGGATATCTGAACTCAATAGTGTTATTTGTAATAATGATTAGAAATTCCAAGTTGCTAGAAATTTCATGAGAGCTGCTTCAGATATTTGTTTATTGAAATTTCAAGGCATAGAAGGGTGCCTGCCCCTAAAAGAGAAGGTGACAGGGATGAACACATGCTACAAAGACAAGCTCATTCTGCTCAGATGGCTCTTGTTCCCTGTATACACAAAGCTTTTCTTGGTTATGTAACGGCTAATGATGACATGTAGGGGCAAAGTGTTTTTCCCCTTACTAAAGTCATAAAGTACCTCGGAGTGCTGCTCATTAGGATGAACTTGACTCCGAAGATGTTCTCACATAGTCGTGGTAGACTCAACATAGAGAAGTACATCTAAGTCTATGGTTCAAGCTTGATTTTTGTGAACATGTACAGCAGTGCCACACAGTAAAATGAATGCCTCAAATTTTCTGCTAAGCAGCAAAATATCTTCACATGAAAACACTCCATATGTGTCACCGGCAGAAACACACTGCTCCCCAACCAGTTGGTAGGACATGGAGTTTCCCTGATGCACTGTGCAATGCACTCAGATTTGCACTAAGTATTCGCCTTCTTGCCTAAACTAGCTCTTCGTCCTTGTCTGATGGGACTGTTGCAGAGGGAAGTATAAGAATTTTTCAGGAGAAATGTAATATAAGAAGAGTATTTCGGAGTCGTCCCTCATCCATTAGCTGTCTATTCTGGTTACTGCTGGTTTTCTGAATTTCTATATCTGGTTAAATAGAACAAATAATAATAAATTGCTGATTAGTATACAGAGGTTGCAGCAGTTGTCACACAGGTAGATATCTGATACTTCAGGTTTTTATCACACGTTGCTTTTTGGTCACTGCTAGCAATAGCTGTCCTGGAACCTTTCTCTCCCAGTGTGACCCATGACCTCAGATTTATAACCATTAGTTTTGATTTCTCCATGATTTCTTTCTTGTGGGTGACACAAATCACAATGTGAATACTGTTATTATTAGCAGAGATGGGAAGTAACGAAGTACAAATACTTTGTTACTGTACTCAAGTAGATTTTTCTGATATTTTTACTTTACTTTACTACTTATTTTTATGGCGACTTTTTACTTCTACTCCTTACATTTTTACACAAATATCTGTACTTTCTACTCCTTACATTTTAAAAAATTGGCTCGTTACTTTAGTTTTGAATCATTTCAATGGAGTTACCGTTATTATTTTTCACGTCATCAATACCAAATTCAATCTAATTGGATGGGAATCTACGTTGCATGTGACGCACCACTACAAGATGAATCGACAGATTCGGCGGCATTCATTCGCGGCAAATCATTGCAGCTTGGTGGCGGTGGCGTTAGCATAGTAGTATGGATGACGAGGTGATTGAAAATGAACACAATGGAGATCTAACCTATTGACAGACATCCATTTAAAATGTAGGCAACGGCATGAAAAAAGTGGTTTCTACTTTTACTTTTATACTTTAAGTAAATTTACAAGCCTGTACTTTGTTACTTTTACTTGAGTAAAGAAGTTTAATCAGTACTTCCACTTTTCCCAGAGTATTTTTTAACACAAGTATCTGTACTTTTACTCTTTTACTTTTGCCATCTCTGATTATTAGGTATAGGCTGGCACTATGGTTGAGCTTCTAGTAAAGGGATTGATGATGTGAAGGTTTAACTGAGTTCCAAAAACAGAATGTTCTTATAGATAGTCAAGATGATGCAGGAGGAAGTGCTGTCCTAAGCTAACTGCATCATCTGCAAATCTGCTTATAGTTGGTGAGCAGAGTGAAGAGGGTCCAACAAGGAGCTTGTGAAGCCCTTTGGTTGCTTTAACACCAGCTATTCAAAAGACATGATCACTTTGTGTTAACTTAGACAATTTCCAGTGAAACAGGGTATTGCAAATCAATGGAAGGTTTGGTTTGACATGCTGAGATTGAGCAGCCTTTTTTTTTTCAGCAGCTAGACAGATGGGAGCGGAGCTCATGGTCCCAAAAGGCAGACATCGACAAGCCCCCTCTGTTTTCCCCATCTGAACCTGGTCATTTCTACAGAGAGCTGTTACATTTTCAAACAACATCTCTGAAAAAAATAGTTCTTTGAATCATTGAAAACAGGAGAAAAAATCTTTGAGGGAAAGCTACCTCATACTCAGGAGTCGCTCTGGAGTATGTAGCATTAGAAGACCAGTGAAATATGACAACAACAGAAAAACAAATATTTTGGAAGTCAAGATGGACCCAAGTGGAATGGCCACAGATGCCAGCAAACTGTTCTGAAAAAGCTTGTGGGAAGATTCAGAATGTCATTTCAAAGAGACCTAGGAAACAGAATTTCATCAAAACATTAAGGGGGAAACATTGTGTACATTTCCGGTGTAAAGAAACAGGTTTTTCCTAAAAATGTCTCTCAAACATAATCTTTTTTTTACTCTGACATTTAGGAAACAAAAATGGTTTTATCATTCTGGCCTAAAACAGGACATGTTTAGTTTCATTTCATGTCTTACAGTGAGAATAAAAAGGTTGTGTGTCTTTTTATTCATAGCATGACTGCTTCAACTCGACATATTTTTTTCTGTACTCTAACTCTGAGAGAACAAACAACACCAGATTTTTAGATCTTTACTCTTATCTATTTTACCTCAGTTTCTGCTCTGACGGCAGAAATACGGTTTTAGAGGAAAATGAAGAGGAAGGGATTACATTTAGGAAGGACATACAAATGAATCAGTACATAGGGGAAAAAAAGAAGATGCATGATGTTTTGATCTAAAAAACAAACAAAACAAAAACAAACCAATGAGTTCACTGATGCTGGATGGAGCCATTAGTTCATCTTTATTTTGTTAGGAAATCAAATGTTACATTCCAGAGAAAAAAAAAAAAAACAAGCATTCAAAGCTAGAATGTACTGTGTTTAATCTGAGCAATGCCTATTCAAAACAAGCTAATCTTATACTGATTTTTTACATGACAGAATGACAGAAAAACAGCGAAAATTCAAATTTAAAGGTACATTTACTAGATACATGCCATGGATGCGGTCCTTCGTTGATTGGATGAACCTTGATTGATGTGCATGTCAGCAGGTGTTTCAGGCTGAGTCCATGTTGAATCTTCACTGCCTCATGTGAACTGAAAAGTTAAACATTTCTTTCTGTCTGCAATTTTAACAGCTACCCCTTTTACAACATTATGTCCCCTAAACCATAACACACCCTAGCTATAACAAGAATATGCATGGTAAAATACCATAATGTCGTTTTTTGGCATGTAATTGATAAACATGTAAAAATACAAGAAAGGGCCAAACCACTTAATGAAGAGAATTTTAAAACAACGTTTTTTTAATTGGTAAACCAGTAAAGAGAATTTAAAAGAGGAGCATTTTAGATCAGGTGGAGTTTACTGAGACATTGTTTTGATTTTTCAGAAAAAAAGAGCATCTAACCCACTAGATATAAAATTATGATTTAGTTTTTCAAGCTCTGGTTTTAACAAGGATTACATTTATAAATTGGGACCTGTTCCTTTGATAAAATCCAGACATTGACAATACTGTTAATACTTATGCATGCCCTATGAGTCCAGTTACTTCGTTAAACTGACACCAATTCTTTAAACTTTTGACTGATATCACCCTTGTT
>NW_015151162.1:91951-93112 GCF_000732505.1 Cyprinodon variegatus | reverse complement strand
GCCCCAATATTCAGAACACCTCTATTAAAGCATTGATGATTTTAGTTGGTCACATTGGAGATAACCTCATTTTAGTCTTTGGCCAAGTTTAAATGGTAATATTTGTTTTTTTGTGTTTGCTTGTTTAACCACACCCTTTTGTCTCCAGGCTGAGAGCTGACGATAGTGGGAGGGGCCTCCTGGGAGACTGGAACTGTGTGTCGTGCGAGGGGCCGTTGTTGGGATTTTGTCTTATTCACGATTGAATGTCTGTCCACAAGTGTTTGGGGTGATTTATTTTGGATTTATACATTTATTTTAGGAACCAGTTCCCATTTGGACCGCCCTCCCCCTGCTGGTAGACCTCAGTACTGTACACTCCCTTCCTATTGTGTTTCCTTGTTTTAACTGTTTTTAAAAGAAAAAAACAAAACAATAAAATGTAACAAATTTTCTTGAAAAAGTCTTGTTCTCTTTGGTCACGAACGTCGAGCCTACTGGTAGTCTATTTCTTTGGGTGCAATTCCCAAGGTGATGTTGTTGACAACTTCTAGTTCCACTGCTCCTCACAGCAGGGTATCAGACTCCTACCTTAGTGTTGCCACAATAGAAAAAACACCATGATGTTCACTGATATTATAAATGAGAATCCTTTACAGATGGATTTTAGATAATTAGATTAATGTTTAGATTTATTATTTGCAAAGTAATTAACTGTTAATGAGCCTTGCTTAGTGTATATAAGTGGCCCAAAAAGCTTTGTTTGGAGCACTCTTATCCACATTTACCCTAAAACAGAGCATTTTGCCCATAAGATAGGAAGACAAAATGATTTTATTTGTATTTTTATTTAATAAAAAAAATTTAATTAAAACATGACCATTTAGACATAGTCAAGGTGCTTAGGGAGCATTATATGGTCAACTGTGATTAAAAATTTGCACTAAGATCAAGGAGCTAGCTAAAATTTATGGTGGTCAAAATGAAATTTCTAAATCATGAAGAATTCTAATTGGTGTGGTTTTTTGATTATGACTGTTTCTAAAGCAAGACTGGAAAGCGATTTAAGAAAATCGAATTAATAAAGAGGTATGAAGTTGTCCAAACACTATCTGTAGTATTTTACCTTAGAATTGTAGGTTGCAAAATGGGTATGTATATATATATATATATATATATATA
>NW_015151162.1:45747-90461 GCF_000732505.1 Cyprinodon variegatus | reverse complement strand
TAATCTCACGTTAAAAAAATTATCGCCGTTAAAATGGCATCGCGTTAACGCGATAATAACGCGATAATTTTGACAGCACTAATATATATATATATATATATATATATATAGACTCAGCACACAAACAAAGCGTTCATGGTTCTTTAATAAAAATTTTCAGTTTCACTATTGCCATGCATTACCGCATACTGTTATTAAATCGGTTATGAAAGGTTAAATAGTCAAACACATAAAATGCTTTTATGCCCAGCAAATCCATATATGAGTAAAACCTTTAAGATTGGTAACATATTTCTTGAATAAAATGATACAAGCTGAAGGGTGTTTCTGGGTCATATGTGACAACGTACTGTAGAAAACTGCGGATCCCAGAGGGTTTAGAAAGCCCAGCTTTCTGCACAAGCTTTAATTACTAAGTCAAAGTTCTCCTTTATACTCATTAAAGAAAAACCTTGTTTTTCTTATAGTGTTATCTATGTTGGCCCTTTCCATAAGGAATGTTGTATGTGAAAAGCAGAGCACTTGGGGCACACAGACACTTTAAATCTGTACCATTCCTCACTCAACTCCCACATAGCTTGCAGATATGTTCATGTAAACAATGGCAATCAAATGCACTCAGTTTGATTTGATTTTAATTGTGTTCTCATAGTCTCAAACAACCTTGGGTAATTCTGCAGAAATTAGACAACCCAAAGCAGTGAGTAAAGAACATATTGATGTGAAGAAGAGCTCTAATGAGGAATAGGTCAACTAATTATTCACTGTCACTCCATCTGGCCAAATGCAATAAATAAATGGACAAGCTGGCAGCATTGCTAACGTGGTAATTTGTGTCTGGTGATGTACTGTTATCATTACATCTGCAGCAGCTGTAAAGATCATTTCTTCAGAAACCCTGAAGGATTTCGCAGAGAAAGAAATCTCCCTTTCAGACGCCACCACAGTGGGAGAAAACTCAATAACTACAACAAATTCCATTGCTTAGACTCTACACAAACAAAGCTTACAGCACCAAGTCTGAATACACAGACATACAAACACACATGTTTGTCCTGCTGCTAGGGACACAGATTATATCTTCGAAACTAAATTTTTCTTTTCTATCATACAGTACAGTAATTTGTGTCTGCAAGATGTTTTAAAATAATTTTCTGTATTAATATCTTCTATCACTGAAATTCTGTGCTACAAAACTATGTCTGTAACTGTAATCATCAAGAGTCATATCTGAGAATATTGTTTATGTCTTTTCAAAGATGTGCAAGAGGTAAAATAAAAAGTATTTTACTTTGGTTTGATAACCTGGTCAACAATAATTGAATACACTTGAAGAGGAACAATAATGAGACGTGACACCGTATAAGGGTTTGGCAACACGGCACTGGGGTTATAAGTTTAAGTCTTTGTGTAGGATCTTTGGGGTTTCTTTTGTATTCAGCTTGTTTGGTTGTCGCCTGACAGCCTCCTCCAGTTAAAAAGAATGTTAGGTTGACTGACAAATTTCTCTGATTAAAATTCCGTGCAATTGTGCGACAGCGGCGTTGGATGTAGGAGTTTACCCTGAAATCGAAGGATTAACTGTTCAAGCCCCGGTTCCGACTTTCAGTGTCGTTGTGTCCTTGGGCAAGACACTTCACCTGCATTGTCTACTGATGGTGGTCAGAGGGCCCGGTGGCGCCAGTGTACGGCAGCCTTGCTTCTGTCAGTGAGCCCAAGGGCAGCTGTGGCTACAATGTAGCTTGCCATCGTGAATGTGTGCGTGAATAGGTGAATATGGGCAAGACAAGGTCAAAGGTCTCTAACCAGGCAGGAGCTCAAAAAAGGTGAAGTGAAGCTTGAAATTTTAAACAATCTTTGAGCTAAATCCAACGATGGACTAATAAATTTGGTTTTAGATCTTCTAAAAAAGCTTTTAAAGGCAAATGCAACTCTATTCTTTCTTTAGCATTTTTGTAACAGATTTAGATCTTAAAGCTACAGTGTGTAATAATTACAGGGATATACAGTCAGAAATGTAATATATTATACATAACTATGTTATTTATCATCATCTACGAGCTCAGCCTCTTAACCTTAATATTTGCGTTGCCTTAGAATTCGTTATTTATAATTACATAGGAGCGGGTCTCGCAGCCATGGAGGCAGACATCTTTGCGCTACGGCAGCGCAGAGCCAACAAACTAGCGATTGCGAGATCGCCAAAACGTCACAACGATGTAGAAAAAATAACGGGTATATTTATTATCTTAAGTCTACATGAAATCTATTCCCTACACAGACTAATGAAATACTATCTGTAAAATTATCTAATTAAACAAACCTCATCACTTGAGAAGGTAGGTGATGCGGACGTCGTGGAAGACATTTTGTCCCGTAACGCTCGCCGTACTGTTGGGGGGGAGAAGCGGTGGGGGGGAGATGTTCATGTTGCTGCAGTGTGCAGTCTGACCGCTAGATGTCGCTAAAAGTTACACACTGTAGCTTTAATACTTTTGGAATCATGTTTTTCCTTACATGTTCTTCTCATGTCATCACTGGTCCCCTCCTTGATCTGACCAGTGATGACATGTTTAGCTGTATGTCGTCATTCATCTGCTGGTCTTCTAGGTTGTGTCTTCATTAATAATTGACAAACCTTTTGGGGAAAACCTGGTCTGAATTAGAAAAATGTCATGCACCAACTTTTAATGGTGCAGCTCTTCTTTCTAGGAATCTGGCCAATTGGATTAGTCCTCTGAAAACCTGAGTCGTAGCTTAACAAACCTCTCTGCATCTTCTCTACTGTTACCCATTCATTGCTCCTTCCAGACAGTGTCTTGGTTGTGACCAAAATCAAATAAATTAGAAAAGAATCCTAAAGGAGTAAATCACGATAATCTAATTAAGATTAAAATAACTTTGTTAATTTGTTATAATCAAATTAATTTACAGTATGTATGGATTATGGGTGCATAAATGAGGCAACTCCCTCTGGTTATTTAAGTTTTCACCACCAAGAAACTCTAGAAGAGGAGGAGGAGTAACAATATTCTTTCAGTATGACTTACTGATTACTCAAAATTCAGATAATAATTACAACCCTTTTGAATATTTAACCCTTAATTCCCCTCACCCAAATTGCAAAGCAAGAAAACGTCTTCTTTTTGTAACTTTGTATTGTCCACCGGGTCCTTACTCTGATTTTTTTAGATGAGCTTTCAGAGTTCCTATCTGATTTGGTTTTGAATACTGACAGGGTCATCATAGTGGGTATTTTACATTAACATCCATGCCGACATTGAAGGTGATAGCCTAAATGCAGCTGTTAATGTTGTCTTACAATTGAGAGACTTTGTTAAAAATGTGACTAGTCCCACACATTCTCATCTTCATACTTTGGACCTTGTGCTGACATATGGCATTGAATGTGAATACATAAAGGTATTTCCTCACAACCCTGTCCTCTCTGACCACTTTTTGATTACCTTCAGAATTACTTTAACAGAGTTCTCCTCCCCCAAATAAGATTTCTCTTTAGCAGATCATTGTCAGATAGTGCAGTTATACATTTTAAAGAATCGTTTCACCTTCTCTCTCCTCTGTGTCCCTAAGCAGTGCTGCAGAGGGCAAAAGTTTAGTTTATTCCCCTTTACAGGTTGATGACTTTGTTGACAGGGTTGCTAGTTCTCTGCATACTGCCTTAGACAAAGTAGCCCCTTTGAAAAAACCTTTAAAAATAGAAAGCTGGCCCCCTGGTTTAATGCAGGCCCGCACACTTTGAAGTAAAATACTAGGAACCTGCAGAGAAAATGACGCTCTATATCTATAAAGGAATCCTACCTAGTCTGGAAAAACAGTTTACTTCTTTACAACAGAAATCTTTGTAAAGAGCAGCATATTTCTCCTCATTAACAGAGGAGAATAAGAATAATCCTAGATTTCTTTATAATACTGTTGCCAAACTCATCCATAGCCATAGCTCTGTTAAATTGCCCCTGCTTTTAGCAATAATCATTTTTTGGGATTTTTTGTGAACAAGATTGATTCTACAGTATTAAAAATAAGATAATTAGCATCCCTCTAAATATGATTAGTTTATCTCTGAAGGGGGAGGCAGCATCTGAGGAAACTATAGAATCTAAACTTGGTATAGAATGATTTGATCCAGTTGAACATTCAGAGGTAGTAAAACTATTATCCTCATCTAAGCTTCATTCTATCTCTATTCTCCCATTCTGCAGTATTTGTTAGTTTAATCTCTAATGTTATGTCTTGCTGCTTTTTCTGATCTTGGTAGCTTCATCTACTCTGATCCTGTTTGGCTGTAACATCATCCTGGAGAGGAAAGTCAGCTGTGCTGCTGCCATCAACGCATTTGTTTATAGATGTTAGTATTTTGCCCATTTTTCAGTGGAGTCTTGTTTCTCTGACTGTGACTAACTATATGTGCACTCTTTTAATCCCTGGCATAGGAGCTGGCTCAGAAGTTGTATGCCTGGCTGTGTGTTTGCTGGACGGGGCCACCTGAGGAGCAGATTATATCTCTGCTTCTTTTCCTATGCCTGCTTTTGTCTTCTTGAACCCCAGTTGGGCTCAGCAGATGGCCTCTCACACAGAGTCTGGTTCTGCTGGAGGTTTCTTCCTGTTAAAAGGGAGTTTTCCTCTCCACTTCACTACAAGCATGCTTGGTGTGAGGGACATCATGGTTAACAGTTACAGTATGTAGCAGTTTATCACCTAATATGAATTGTCCAAATATAAGTGAAAACATGCTACAAATTGCTCAACAACTGTAAAAAAGGCTTTGATTGCTGTAAAGGAAAAAATGCTTATGAAAATAATGAGAAATATACAGATAATTTCCTACAGGTAATTATTTATAAATTGTGGATTAGAAAGAGATTTTTTTTTCTTCAGATTACTAGTCTTTATCTACTTAGGCACACTAGTCTTATTTTCCAATACATTTCTACAAACAACTTTATAGCTGAGGGAAGGTAATTTCTGATTTAAATCTACATTGGGAGTGAATGATTTTAAGTTTAACTGTTGGACCAAAAATTGGAAAATTCCATTTGTTCTTTACCTGACTCATTCATTAACATTCACCCAAATGAAACATATTTGTCCATGTTTTTTTTTTTGTCTTGGCTCTGTGGCAGACATGCAGCCAGCTATAATAAGCATCCCCAGCAGTATCTTCCTCCACCCACCCTCCACCACCTATGACCCTTAAAGTGATTATACAGGGAGTAAAAAAGAAAATAATGGGAATGAATAATAGCATGTAATATTGCAAGAAAGGCATAAAACTGTATTATGTATTATATGAGTAGGATGTTTATTTTTTTTTTCAAATTACAAACTAAATGAATCACAACATGGTTATCATTTTCTATTAATAGTAGATTATAGTCCACTATGACACCATAGCTAAATTGCCTTTAGCTGTATTTGTGCACTTCACTATTGTTTTTCCAGGTTGCCTCAGTGTTGCCCTGTGATGGAATTACACCCTCTCCAAGCTTTGGCCCTAGTATACCCCCCTATAGAACTGCATTATAACCTAACCAGGGGATTAACAAGGTTTAGGACCAGCTTGAAATATTTGTGCTTATTAGCCTGTAACTGTTGAGGTCCTTTGGGTGTTTTATTATGTCTTTACATGATAAAAACCCAGTTGACGTTTTTTTGTGATTAAGTTGTGTTTAATACTTTAGAACAATAGTGTCTGCATGACTGAAGCAGCTATAAAATATAAACTGGAGACACACAGAAAAAACATGGATTGTATATCAACACATTCCACATTGTTAGTTGTCTGTTCTGAAGTCTCAGATTATTGTTCTGAGAAAGAAGGAAACCCCTGGTGAGTCGAAACCAACTCTCTGGTAAAAGCTTCAACACACAACATCATAAAGAGGGAAGGCTCACGGTGTCCTATATTGCAGCAGCTTTCATTATCCGCCTGGACAGATTTTTTTTTTTTTCATTTCCAATTGGACGTCAGCCAGTCCTAAGGATTTCTTCAATACTGACATGACATTGTCCAGAAGAGAGGGCATATTCTCTGATAAGGTATATAGCTAACCTTACAGTTCAGGAAAGCTTTTTTACTTCCTAATGCTAGTGTGAAAAGGGAGCATTTTAAATGCCATGTTTACACAACTAAGTTATGGTTCAAACTTTTGCAAGATGATTTTTTATCTTAAGACAGCAGATTTGAAAGCAAGTTTCAAATCGTAAAATAATGAAAAAATCCGGGCTATTTTCATATAGACAGAAAAAAATAAAGCTGAATGCCCTGTATGTGCTAAGCCTGTAGAGTATGACTTAGTGGTGATAAATTTAAGTGCAGGGAGTGTTGTACTGAAACTCTCTCCAGGGGAATTACAACATTTCTATCTTCTAGTTTTATATATATATATATATATATATATATATATATATATATATATATATATATATATATATATATATATATATACTGTATATACACACACACAAATACGACAGAAAAAAATATACTGCAATCAGATTAAATTTCTCACTGAATACAAGGGAGGCTAAAAATATGATAAATCATGCATTGTCAAACCTCACAAATGTAGTCATTAACCTGCATTAAATATGGGTAAAATGTACCTGATTTCAGCTATTTATTCTGATTTCCCCTCCATTCTGGAGTAGCAGGAGGTTGCCTGTCAGCCTTTATAAGAAATCCTTGTTTAGGTTTGAACCTCGGTCTAGGTAAGCAGCGAGAATGTAGAGCCCTGATTGGATAACACACCAAAAAAACGTCACTCCCAGAGAGGCTCAACCTCTTAGGGGCTGTGTTGGATCTGCTGCAGATCCGTCGGACAGCCGGAGAAGGCTGGTAGGTTCAATTCTATTGCTGAACTCTTGTCTCTTCATTGTCACGTCCTTTGAAGGACCAAATTCAGTTAAGCGGGTCCTATGAAAGATGCAGCAGCTAAAAACAAACACACAAACAAACACACTATGGATCAGGGATGGGTTGTAAACTGGCTGCAAGATGCTGATTGGCAAAAATATTTAAGGACTTATGACTGACAGTGCCAGACAGTGAGGAGGAAAAAGTTATCATTCACCGAGAACAGTCCTCTTGTGGTGAACCTTTATTATTTCAGAGCACTTCACAACAGCTGTTTTCATCCATTGTAGTGATATTTTCAAATTCAATTAAATGCAATAATGTCTATGGTATTTATGTTGTGTGTTAGCTTTACCAAGCTAGAATACTGAAAGTACAGAGAAATGCTCCTGTGGAGTGATTCGCCAAATGAAGCCTACAGGAAACAGCACTAAACCACCTTCTCTGTATGAATCTGTGAGTGATTAGTACTGGGTTCTATTAGTGGTAGGTCGGTCAGTCGGTCAGTCCCTGACTGACTGACTTATTTGGAATCTTAATGGGAGTGAGGCCGTACTTTATGCCTATTTGTCCTTTAAAAGCAAACTGTAATTGCATGAGCTGAATAATTAAGGGAAAAAATCTTTTGAACAAATGATTTCATTAAACTAGTTTAAGTGATTCAGTTCCTGTGATGGACTGAGATCTTTCCAGGGTTTACTCCACCTCTCATGCAATCAGTACTGAAAACAGGCACTGTACCAACCAAAGCCTGCAAACTCCAGCCCTCCGACATAACTATAGTCAATGATGCTTGAACACTTTCCACTGTTAAGTAATTAAGTCTCTTTCTGAAGCTGCCATACCAAATGTAACTTTCCTGGAACGTATTGATCCTTTCATATCTTTTTATCTTCTTTCATATCATATCACTTATCATTTAGTGGCTGGCTAGCTCAAGTGGTAAGTCACCCGTCCTGCAAACACGGTTCATATCCCAGCTGGGACAAATGAGCTGCCAGTGTGGGACCTTAGGCAAGACCCTTCACACTAATTCCTGCTTTGGGGAGTGGCAGCCTAGTGGTTAGGACATTGCGCTTGGAATTCCTGAGGTTCCGCGTTCAAGCTGGACTGCCGCTCTGGGTCCCTGAGCAACACACTTCTCACTGGGCACCACACAATGGCAGCCCACTGCTCCCCAAGGGGATGGGTTAAATGCAGAGAGTTAATTTCGTTGCTCTGTACTTGTGACAGTGTAATGACAATAAAATGCTGGAGAAAAGAAATACATTTTTTTCTTGTGTCTTAGACTCCTTTTGGCTCCCCCCTCATGTCTGTGCTCTTCCCAGGTATTCTCTCCATCCTTTCTAGTTTATCTCAACTTCTGTCTGCCTCGCAGAGATTTGTTATCTGATATATTTTGGACCATTGCCTTGTTTTTTACAACCCTTTCAGAAGCACTGCCCATTCTTTTCTTGAAACCCATTTAAGCTCCTGCAATAAAGCTCAAGTCTGCATCTGAGATCCAACTCTGAAGCCTTGTCAGATTCTTTTATTGGGTGCAAAAATACATCAGTTTTCATGACAGACATTTGCAAAACTTAATGTGGGTAAAGTTTGCAGAAAACAAACACATTTCGAGCTTTTCTCCACTGTCAAGAAGTTGTGCTACAAAAGCTGACAGAAAATCTGAAGTGTCCACTTGCAAAAAAAAAAGCACATATGGTTCTCACAAAAGGCCATTCGCCAGTCAAACAGAGCTTTTGGAGTGTTCTTGCTTCTTTGTATAATTTGCAGCTTAAAAATGATGTGGAGATAGAACAAGAAAATACACTTTTAAACAGGACATAAATTTCTTAGTTTTACAATAAAACATTGCCAGCATAGACATTCATAAGACAGTGTTCACAAAATGTCGAATCATTGCAGTAGACATTTGGGGTTTGGTGCTAACCAGTTGACTGCTGCTTCATTTCTTTTTGGAAATTTACAGTCAGACTAAAACTTTAAAATTAATATTTATCTGTAAACTCCAACATAAGTAAAAATAACATTTTCTTTTTGGTTTCCATTGGGAGCTGCACTGATTTATTGGGCAGAGATCAAAATTGAGCTAATTCTTATTTTCTGTAACTTTAATTAGTGTTTAGCATTACAGAAACTGGACATTTGATTTTCTTTGTGTTACAGTATATAAAATTAACTTTTGCTCCTAGTTGAATGCATCAAAACTAAGTTCTAAGTATTATCTTCCTTTATAAAACATTGAAGTGTGTCATTTAAGACACTTTTTTAGATTTACTTAAAAAAATTCAGTCTATTCTGATATTCTTTGCAAAACCACTCCAAGTAATTTCTTCATTTTTCATTTGATTTATACCTACAACCTTGATTTAAAAAAAAAAAAAAAAAGAAAAGAAAAACATGTGGCACCTTTTAATCTTCTCTGTTAAAATCCTTCAAATAAAAACCAGGATTTATCAAATTGGTGAGTCAGAGCTCAAACAAAACCCCAGTCAAAAGCCTGATGCAGCTCTAGTTTTATGATGATGTTAGTCATTGGGAAACCAATTAAAATGTTCTTATAAGACTGTCCATTTGAAAACTAACAAACTTTAGACTGCAAAACCATTCATTTTAATCATCATTAATGGCAAAATACATCCAATACACTCCATACTGTTCAAAAATATATAATAATGGATCAAAAACTTTATACCGGTCCAGAGTGAGACATTTAGGAGCAGGCTCCATGTTCTAATAACATTCATAATGTCTGTAGAGGGCTGTTCCCATATGACTTTGCTTCTACATTTCAGTGTTTTATAATTAATTAATGAAACACATTTAGAAACAGCAGAAAATCAGGGACACTCAATGCTGCATTCATTCATAAACATGGATAATTACATCCAACATGAGGGGTTAGGGATTGTCCTTGAGGGTCAGACCAAGTCCCTGCCCTCGCCGAGGACTCAGCTGGCGTCCAGAGCTCTGTCGTTTAGCCAGGACTGGGCAGCTGTCCGACATTGCTGTTAACCTGGGCAGAGCCAGCCATTTCAGAAAGCTGTTTGGGAGCATGGCAGCTGCTCAAAGGGCAATGAGGTATTAAGCATAGATTTGCAAGAATGAAAATGTCCTCCCTCTCTCTTTTATAAGCCTCTGGTCTGTTTTACACGCAAGACAAGCCATAAGCACAGGAACATACAAACACATGGTCTTACATAATGTTGGCAGCACGCTGCATTGCCCTGTTTTGACGCAGCTTACTCACTGTGCATGTTGACAGGAAGCATGCACTGCTCAGACTCATGCATATTATTTTGGACAGTTGTCGCGTTCAAACTCATTAGCATCCACCTCATCTTTCTTCCATGTCTTGTTGCTCCTCAAACAGCTAAAAAAGCTCAGAGGATGTGGTGCTCAACCACAGTTTTCTGTCTCACATCAAAGCGTTTTTGAACTCAAATTCAACAAGGAAAACAATGCAGTGTTGGCAAAAAATAAGAAATAGAACCACTATTAGATGTCCTCAAAGACTTGTCAAAAGACAAGTAAGCTTGTGAATGGAAAATAAAGAAACAAGACTACAGCAGGTCATACCTTCAAAGCTGACAAAAAAAAAATAAAAATTGTGTCTTCCTCTTCAGAGAGAACCATTGAAGTCTCCTGGAATGTATTCAGGGTTCAAACTTGACAGACACTTAATCTTTTAAATCAAATAAACACCAAGCCTCATAGACTATGGTGGATACTTCAATACTACCCTTTTCTTTAGGGTTTGACAAAAAAAATATTTTTCCAAGCAGGGCTCCTTAAATTGCGTACCTTAGGAATCAAAAGCCCGATCTTCACAGATTTCGAGAGCTGCTTTACTTGCTCCACCAAACACTTCGACATTGGCGTCAATCCAAGGAACCACATTCCCGGGCATGTAGGCAGAACAATTAGCCAAACCAATGATGTCCACAGGCCGTAGTACTCTGTCCCACATGTTAAACTGGCTTAGCTCACCCACAAAGGCTTGGGTTGCATCAAAACGCCCTCCAACGATGTCCTTATTTGAAAGACAGAACATAATGTTGTTAATTTTTAAAGGAAAATGTCCTACATACAACTTCAGATTTGTAACCCCACTGAATATCTTTTCTCATGAAATCTGTTCATTTAAGCGCTAGTTCTCTTGACAAACTCTTTTCCTGTGATTAATTGTTTTACAGTGTGCTCTGTATAGTATATCTGCTAGATCTATTCAGAGTAGAGGTGAAACACCTTGAGTTAATTAACATTTGATTAACAACATAAATAATGAGGTATAAAAAGGAAAAAGAAAAACAAAACACAGACCAATTCCTTATGCCATATGTGATGACCCCAAAGGCAAAGATATTTTATGCTCAAGAGTAGATTTTAACCATGATTTAGTAAACAACTAATATGATTTTCAATGATATTTAATAAACTTTTTCAAGTCAGTCTGATTTGTTTGCATAAGAAGTGTATTCGGTATAAAATTTTTAAATGTTGAGAAATGTCCAATCTTCAGCAATCTGCAGCAAACCCCAATTGAGTTTATAAAAAGGAAAGCAGTATACATCTCCTTACTCTCTCAAATGGTTGCTATATAAAATATAGAGCTCTTAATAGACTTTATTGACATATTTCTTTCAATTTCCTTAAGACGTGAATGGAGCGTCCATGAAGTTCAATGGCAGCTTGCTGTGATATTTCCCATGGGTTTAAGAGCAACTTACATGTAGATGAATGATATTATTCTGAGGCCACAATAGCGTGAGAAGAGCCTCAGTATCTCCTCCCCTTTGCCTCTGGTAAACCCCCCCCAACACTCACACACATATACTTGATATTTTCAGTATATCCGTTTAGCCTCACCTGTTCCTGGCCCAGGATGATTACCCCACCAGGTTTAATTGGGTGCCATGGGGCCAGGTTGTCTCCAGTGCCGAGTCGCTCGCCATCCTGATAAGCCTCCCAGAAGCCGTCTCTGGTTGTCCAGGTGATGCAGATGTGGTGCCAGCGCCCATCGCTCACTGAGAGAGGGAGCTGGGCCACCTGTGTGGAAGTGAAAAGCAGATAAAGGCTGAGATAAATCACAGGTCAAAGAGAGAAGGTGATTGGGGGAGGATACAGGAAACAGGATGGGTCGAGAAAAGGCAGTAGTAAAAACGTGGCATGTTAGAAACAAGGACAGCAATTAGAAGGGTTAGAGCATCAAAGAGACAGCTCTCTACTGAGACTTTTCTGAGCAAGAGAGATATTTAAATTTTAGATTACCTAGGTGACATCAAGGGATAGAGCATCTTTCAAAGCAATCAGATTGCTAACAGCAAAACTCTGTCCTCTTATGGGTTTCTGCTTTGTTCATAGATAAAAGAAAAACAACCTGTTATTCTACCTCCCAATGACATCATTTTCCTTTGAGGATTCGGCACCAAGCACGAGATCGTGTATGTGCACTGTAACTCATTAGCTTTTTTATTATAGGCCTAAAGGACTGATTCACACTCATATATCTCACAGCATGTGTAGCTCTGGATGCAAACAGGCCTGAGAAAATGGAAGCCATTGAAAATAGGATTCAAGTCACTTGCAATTACAAAGCCAACTGACCTCATTACATTGACGCCAGGTGGTGTTCTTTCGTTAGTGCGACTACGGGGAATTCTTAAATTGTTGTTTTAAAGTGGCTGTCGTTCAAGACAAGCTAAGATTTTGGATACCAAACTTGAAGATAAATTGTAGTCAAATATTTCACATTACTGTAATACCATTGCAATGATGCATTTCTTTCAAAGGACATACTATGACTCATTGATGTTTGTTAAGTGGCGAAAGTAGTTGCACTTTCAAGATATACTACATATATAATTTTTTGGGAATTAATTTATTAATACTTCTATTTGTATATTATCATTCTATTACAACATTTTGTAGTTGAAACCTTAACAATTACATTGGCCATAGGCTACATCTAAATAATGAGAATGTTTGGGAAGTTAGCATCAGCTCTATTTGCCATATTTGAGGAACTTATAAGTTCATTTAACCTCTATGTCCCTCTATATTCTCATTTTAAGTTTTGAGGTATTTTTATGTTGTTTACTCTGTTTCATTTGCACAACACTACTGTGCCTGTTTGGAGCAAAAACTGCAGCAAATGACTGAGAGCATCACATATGGCCAGAAAAGCACAAAAAATACATGTAAAAGCAAAATGTCGCAATTGAAAAACACGAATGATGTACACTCCTAACATACACAAAAAAATCCAGAATTTACCCATTGTGGGAAAATTAAGGGATTTGATATTCTATTCTATTCTAAAATCTAATGCAACACACAATACTGACAAATAAAAATACTGCATTTACAGAAAATAGCAAGGGCAAAATGAAACCTGCTGCACCTATGAAACGCAAGTTGCAAAGCTAGCATGTAATGCAGTTGCAAATTAGCTTTAAAGAAGTGCATCAGACCCCTAGGGGAGACCACAAAGTCAGGTGGGACCTCATCCTCAGTAAAGACCAGCATGCTAATATTTTCCATGTGAATATTGTGTGATGTTGTCGTAAAATGTTGTGTAAGTGACCAAAGGGACCATTGTTTTCTTATAAACATCATGTTCTTGTCTTAGCTGTGGGTCGTGTCCCACCTGTTTTGGTTGGTTTTGCTAAAAAAATTTACATTTATTCTTTATCCAAATGGCAGATATTACTGGAAATCACACAAAATATCTGTACAATGCTACATCTTTACAGAAAAAAAAAGAAAATCCGCCTTCAGTAAATAAAATGATTTCTGAAGTTATTAATACCATTTTTATTTTGGTCAACTTTTAAGAAACTAATTGTTGTGAAAGGGATTATTGAATGTACATTTCAAAAACATTTACATGTGGCTGGACATACTAGGTACTTCTGTTGGTGATGCTCACCATCCAATGCATGGGAGGTTAAACAAGATACATTTTCTATTGGAATCATTGGTGAATCATAGATTGGTCAAACTGGATATGACAGGTAAGTTAATAGAGTCAAATGATACTCAGCGCTTTCCACACAAATACATGGCAAACTTGACAATGTAAAGTGAAGTTTGAGAGTCTCTCTGTTTTCCCTTTGGGATTAATACAGTATTTTTGAATTGAATTTTCACAAGCAAAACAGGTCAGGGGAACTCAACACAGAAACCAATGATGGGCATGCAGTTTCTAGACATGGTAACTTGGCCAAGATCCACAGCTGACAGCCAGTTTTATAGTAAAATTGAACAAACCCTACCACTCTGTGTCATCCTGTCAGTATGACTGCTTGGTCTGATGCAAAATGTTTTCAAATCATTACTTTCTAAAACCACTGCATACACCGGAGCTAGAATATGACTGATGGGTAGCACAAACAAATAAAGACAAGACAATTTTTAACCCCCCTAGTAAATATGCTACTGTATATTCTGTTGCCAGAGACAATAAACATGCTCAGTTTGCTTGGACTTTAATATGAACTTTGTGGTTTGGTCAGATAAGACAAAGGTTGAGTTTTCAGGCAACAAATACACTGGGTCGGTTTAGCTTAAAGCAAAAAAAAAAGAAAAAGAAACAGCTCATGCCCTCTCTGATGCATAGTGAAGGATCTTTAATGTTTTGGCCCTTCTAAAAGTCCCAGAAACCTTTTTTATTTTGGATTGTGGAATCATGGAGCATCTGGAATATTGTACTCTCTACCTACAGCAATTTGGATAATATAGAAAAATCCGGTAAATTGACATGATCACAGATGCCTTTCTCTGGATCTTTCAATCTTAAGAAAGGTTTTAGAAGACTATTAAATTAGACCCCTATAACAAAATGGGTTAGGCAGCAGAGTTTCAATGTTTCGATGTTTGATTAACAAACGATTTTTGTCTCAATCTTAAAATATTTTTGAGTAAGTTGAAGAATGATTGAATCTAGGTCATATACTGCAAGCAGTGACGTCAACAGTATGCATCAGCCACAGAGATTTTTGAAAATCGTTATATTTTCTGGAGGCTTTCTTTAATTTTTATACTTTAGAAAACATTTTCAGAAAAAAAAAAACTAAAAACAAACAAAAAACAAGGTTAAACAGGTTATACAAGTTTAACAAGGTGGCGGCCTAGTGGTTAGGGAATAGAGCGTGGAATCCTGAGGTTCTGAGTTCGAACCCCACTCCCACGGACTGCCACTCCAGACCTTTAACCCCAATTGCTCCCTGGGCGCCCTATGATGGCAGCCCTACTACATCCCAATAGGATCAACATCAATAAAGTTCAATTAAAACACACACACACACACACACACACACATATATATATATATATATATATATATATATATATATATATTATAGAGATTTTAGCTTCAGTCTAGACATGCAAAATGTGTAACATGTTTTGGGTTAATAAGTTAGTGTTTGTTCCGTGCAGGGCTGGTGGAACCCAGCACATTTAAAGTATGTAAAAAGCATTATTAGGGAGATTAACAATCCCTTTTTGCAAAGAGACATAAAAACTTAAAGAAGGGGCTGTGTAAAAAGTCAGTCTCCCTTCTTGAAAGGAAACAGATGGAAATCTAACACGACAACTTCTTCTTCCTATTTAGTATGCTACTGCACAAACAGCATAAGCAATGCACACTGCTGGACCATGTTACCACAGTGCGTAAGTTCAATGCATAGACGTGCTGCTGCTCATTCGGTCATCATATGCACAAAACCTATTTTTCCCCTTTTCCCCACATGAAGCTTTAACATACAACAGCATCTTGTCTGTATTTCACTTCATATTTTTCATCTCTATCAACCTCCAAGGCACTGCAGCTTCTCAGTTTCTTACCCCTTTCTACTTTTCTCCAATCACACGCTTATCCCTTCTACCATCTCTCTCTGATCCAACTGACGTGGAGGCATGTATAATGCATAGTGAGAAGAAAACTGTGGGGAGACTTGCCTGTGCCAATAACACCAAGTGTAAACAAGAGAGGTTAGGAAAACCACCATTTTGTATAAATGTAACCAGGAATCTGAGTCTGGGGTTTCCAACTGAGCCACCATGAATACAACTGAATTCATTGTTGCAGTTATATCACTGAAACAATGAAAGCACTTAACTCCAAATGTCAGAAATTATGCATGTCCTTTGTTCAACCGTCGCTGGTGCTGTGTTAATTGAAATTGCACTCTCTGTAAGCTTAGAGTAGAGGATGAAATCCAAATATAAGGCCATCAAATGAGCACACACAGCAGCTCTAATTCTCTAATGAACACAGTTATCTGTGGGTTTGTGTGGAATGTGGGTCAGCCATATTAAATGTTTATATGGTACAAAATGTAATATTCAGAGTTCATGGTCAGTGATTTCTTATCAATTTAAGCTGTCATGAACCACCTGCTTGTTTCACATCGCAAAGACTCCAATATTGGCATTATTCTTCCCACGTATTACCTATCCTACAGTGTCCCCTGGAGAATATTTAAAAAAAATAATTCTTAAAAAGAAATAGCCATATCAAAGCTAAAAAGAACTCTCCCTAAGTATGTTTAATTTTAAATTATAAATTTAAAAACTAGGGAGACTCAGTTCTTCTGGGTCCTAAGGAGGCACTAAGAAGCTCAACATTGTCTTTGTTTAAAATCAATGAAATTACTCTTCTGTATTCCTCTTTCTTGTGTTAAGGTTAGTTGGTCAAATAAAATTGTAGGGTAAAAACTACCCCTTAAGATTTTTCCACTTTAACTATTTTATGTTTGTCAGTGATGAGACCATTCAACCTTAATTATTTTGATTGCCTTGAAGCAGGGTAGATGTTTCTTAGAAATAATTTGCATGACCAAACTTATGTTAGTTAAATGGTTATACATAGTTTTATTACAAATTTCAAATATTTTACAAATAGGACTTCAGGTTAAATACTGAGCCACTCCCAAACATTCAGACTGTTTAAATAAGGCTGATAAAAAGGACAGAAGCCACATGTAGTGGTGCTAATTGATAAAGTGGGGAATTAAAATCATGCCCATAATGAATAAAATCAATAATAGTAATAATGATAACAAAAAATAGCATTATTATATGTATTATTATTATTGCTATTTTTTTTTTGAATGTATCTAAAACTAAAACTTTTTTTTTTTTTTCAAAATTAGCAATCCTCTTACATTGTTTGATATTTTTTTGGGAAGATGTTTGTGCTATTTCCTTTTGGAAAGAAACTTATTTGTGAAATAAAGCAATTTAAATCTAAACCGTTCCAGGACATAAATATTCCAGGATTTATCTGAATATGAAAAACATAAAATTTTTTTAAAATCTAAATACGTCATTTTTTTCTTGAAATAAATGCATTTGTTCTTGAATTTAGGAGGTAAGTGACACACTTTTTCAATAGAACAAGACAATTTACATTTAAAATAAGAAAAAAAAAACAATTGCATTGTCTTATTTCAAGTGCATATTATCTAATTACTCTTATCTTACCAGTAAAAACACTTACATTATTTAGCAACTCAAATTAAGGGTAAAAACACAGTTTTATATATTTATAGATTATTATTGCAGTTAAACTTAGTGAAGGATGGAAAAAAGATAAGGATTTTTTTGTTTTTTTTATAGACCTACCTTGTCATTGACCAGTAACTCGATAGGGTTGTTCCCCCATTCAATGAGAACTATCTCATTTGCTTGGCCTGGCACACCATAAGAGAAAGGGGTTCCTATGCCCGGACTGGCGCTTGACTTGAGCCACATGCAAACAGTGAAGGCATACATTTCCGGAAGGCTCTTCTTGATGCGTCCATAGAGATAGTTGGTTCGAAGAGGAAGAGACACCTTGAAGTCCTCTGGAGACTTGAAGGCGTTATTCGCTGTAGGCAGATGAAAATCATGCCATTAATCATAAACATTCTGTGCCTAATGCTGAAGACTAAAATGCAACATGTCAATGGATGGTTACACAAAGGAGAACCGTCTGTGGTTCCTCTAGAAAACATAATTTAATCACCAAGAACAGTACCTGAATAAAAAAAAAAAATATAATGTTAAATTATAACAATGAACAGATCCTTAACTTTGTGTTTTGTTAATTTTTCTCCCTTTAAATCCTTAATGCAAATTCTTCCAGAGCATTTTTTCATCTAATAGTACAGAATAATTTGTTAATTTGCTAATACCTAACATTTTGACTTCTTCAAGAAATTCATATGTTACATAACTATCCCTAAATGGAAAAAAAGTCCTTAACCACGCTGTTACCAATACCACCTTTTCATTAGATGTACAACCATTGTATTACACAATACAGTAACTTGTTTTCTGAAACTATATTATGTCTGTTTTTAATCAAATAGTTATTTTAGGCTAAATTAGTAAAATTCTGCTCTCTGAATTGCCAATAGGATTTTTCTGTGGACAGCAATCAGCCTGCAAGGTTCTTCTGACAACACCATTTTGTTCTTTCTTTGCAGCTGTGTCCACTTTTGCTTTCTGTGTCCTTCTGATGTTAGACTCATCAACAATATCCAATATGACAGAGGGATTTAAATGTTTGGATGTGATGTATCAGTGAATCTGTGACCTCATCCAATCAAAGTTAGTTTTGAACCCAATTAACACACCTCAGTAAATAAATAACTATGGTCTAAACAGACCTTGTTTGACAAAGCAGTAGGGATACCGGTATTTTAAAGCGCACAATTTGTTACATTATGTCATACTATATTTGAAACACAGAATCCTATTCCAATAGGTGAAGATATATACTGTAAATAAGATGATTGTACTTGTAGTACTCTCATCTAAAATGGAGAAGTAGGACTCATCTAAGTTATTTGTTTAACTGGGTTGTCCTTGTTTAGCATCTTTAACTTGAACTTATTTTAAGTGTTGTTAAATGTACATTTCTTGTCTGATGAAAAAAAGTAAATACAGGGAAAAATAGATAGCTTGTTTTGTCAAAGAACAAGCAAATAAAGTATAAACCACAGTAAAACAACTGACTGTAAAAGGAAGACCATAATTTAATTACTGTAATATAGGCTACTTAGTTTAACCTCTGATTCCTAAACAATGCAGTATTTGTAGTCAAATGATAAGGATTTATGTTAGTACTATTTTCTCAGTCCCTTTTTAAACCTAAACATAATGTTTTAAAACCTGCCATTACTAAAACACAGATTAATGCAAGTCTTTCAAAGCCCTGCACAAGATTAAAAGTGTATGCACGTCAGGTTTATCCTCCTCTGATATCAGTGTTACAATGCATACAAAACTGTGAAAAAGTACTTGCTTATTCATAAATTTTGGTTGCAACTTTTTTAAACTCATGAAAAAAGTGATGAAAAAAACAATGTACTTTTATTTAGATCATGCTTTTATTCATTAAGGGGGAAGTTATCCAAGGCAACATGGCTCTGTGTAAAAAAGTACTAGCACTCTAAACATAGTAACTGTTTGAACCCCCCTTGCTGGCAACAACTGCCATCGAGTGTTGGCAGTCAGTCAGTCTGTTAGGATTTTTTTAACCATGAACAGTCTATTTAAGGTGACTCCACAGAATCAGAGCAGGGTGATAATATGGAGCTGCTCTGCTGCACTACAACTACCATATTTGGCTGTAGGAATGAGTTGTTTGATTTTTTTCTCAGATGTGTTGATTTTTTTTTAGATTTTTGTGCAGTATTGGTCTATATTTGAAAGTCCCCTGATAGGAAATGGAATTGATAGACAGGGTAAAATATATGCCTCAGAGGTCATCCAGCAAGGACTTATCAATCATGAAGGCTGCATTGAGGACCATGGCCTACATATAGTACATGGGCTGCATACATTTACCCCTGCACCAATTCTGTGCATAACATCATATCTGCACCAGTAATGGGGTTATGCCTGAAGTAATTGTATATGCACGATACATAAAGATCTGATTTTTGTATCAGTAGTTTTTAAAAGCGTTTGGAATCATACCGTACCAATGTTTTATGGCTAAAAAAAGAAAACATTTGTATGGTTTGGGTCAGCAGTGCTTTCAACCTATTGATTTAAGAAAAGCAGTAAGATAAATAAACCATGTCCATGTGCAAAGTGAAGCCTTAAACTCAGTCACTTTCAATGCAAAGGTCGTGATCTAAAACAAACTTGACATGGAAACGTGCAGTCCCTCAGGTCAACTTAGACTCATGTTCACAATTTTGAGGAAGGAGTAAAACAGCCACACAGAAAGTGAAATGCAGAACTGAAGCTAGCTTAAGTTCTTCCAAATGTATAATATCACTTCACACAAAACCTTAATCACAGATTGTTGTCATCATAAGCATCAAACATGATAATCATTATGTAATTCAACCTTGCATTTGTAAAATCTACACCAGGGCCATTCAAATAAAAATGGTAGATGAGCAGCTCTAATTCTTAATCAAAATGCATGTAATGTGTAAATGTGTTCTAACAATCACATTCCTCTCCCCAACCGGGTGAGTCGTACCACAGATTACTACATACATTTACCAAGTTTTTAGACTTTTACCCTGATTTCTGCAGACATTGTAATACCTCTGTGACACATGTGCATAATTGTGCACGATAGATGGTACTTTGCTGGAGGAAACTTTTCAGGAATCACCAAGGCTTTGTGACCCATGATGATGGCTGGTTTCTCAGCCAGTCAGACTCCCTACAGCACTGTTCTTGGATCTATATGCTGAACAGGATTCAGTATTAAAGAGGCTGACCCATTGGACCTATGCCATCCCTTTTTATCAGAGGGTCAGCACACAAATCTAATGTCTGAAAAATCAGAAGGGTAGCTGGATGTACGATTCTAAAGGAATACAAATACATATGGATAACCTGTATTTTATAAGATTTTTATATATTTTTTATTAGATATTTATTTATATGATATATTTAACTCTCCTATATATTATATTTATCTATCTTTATTTTACAATTATAGTTATATTGATACATTTTTTAAGATAAACAAAAGAATGGATGTAGCATTAAATCACGGTTTAGTAAAGAACCAAGACAATACAGATATCTAGAGAGTTGAGGAAACATCTAAATTAAAAAAGCTACGGTTAAATGTGAGTGTAGAGGGATAAACATAAGATGGAGCCTTGTGCGCACACTTGTGCACAGGTCTGCTTTATCAAGGAAATTATCGTTTTTACAAGTGTGCAGGATTTGATAAATCTGAAATATCTTCTTCATACATCCACTTTTATAGAAGAGTTGGTGTCCAAGTTTAATTAAGAATAAATCATTAAGCGTTAAGATAGCTATTTCACAATTGTGGCCAAAAAACAGCTTCTGATATAATCCTGGCTCAGTATTTGCAAACTCTTATTATCAGAAATGAATAAGTTTCTCTAAATTGGTTGATCTCCGGACACACCCCCAGCTCTTAAGGCAGGCAGGTTACTTTTTTTTATTTTTTTATTTATAAAGCCCCTCATAGGGGCTTGGCAATTCAAAGTTCTGCATGTGAGCAATCTCGACAACTGAGCCTGCCTGTCCCCGTTCTGATCCGTTTGCCTTTTCTGTCTTCGGACTCTCTGCCTGTTTGTGTACCCAACCTGGAACTGTTACTTGATTCTAGATTCCCCCTCTGGCACCTCTTCGGACCTCTGATCTCCTCGCTATGAAAACCAAACATGTCCTCTGGATTATCCTGCCTGTCCTCCGACCACCAATACTTCAGCGTTTGGGACTCTCTGTGCAGCGACCGCTGCATCGCATTGGCAGCCGACCATTTGGAACCATTGTCACCCTCTGGGCTCGGACTGAATTAAGAAAGACCAGGTTAGTGACTCAGGTTTGTTATCGTCCACTTCCAGAAAGATGTGGTCAGAAACCTGTTGTCTCCTGCTGCAGAGGGTCCTGCCTTAGACACATGCGCTACTTACTGCGGATCTATTTCCATAAAGTTTTGAGAAATCTGTTTGTCTGCCTCGAAAACTGGATCCTATTGTTCTTAGCTTGACAACCAGCTTCTTTCAAGAAATGCTGTCAGACACCATGTTGACTTGCAAAGGGGAATTTGACCGTTCATCACATAAGTCTGTGGGTCCATTTCTGCCTCCATGTATACTTCTAACTTTGTGTAGATTTGTGAAAGCTCCCAATGAGCAGAGACCAAAGTGCTGTTTCTAAAATTTAGAGACACTTGAAGTTGTATTAAATATTATAGAAGATATTAAATAAATCAACAAAAGTATTTAAAAGATATTAAAATATTTAGGTCCATAATGGATGAATGTGAACTACCCAGACACCATGGTTTTGACTCTGTTTACTACAGCTTGTCGATCAATTCTTTTCTCACAACCAAATAAATAAAAAAAAATCCGAAATATTATGTGCATATAAAATGAGTGCAAGATTCATATCGTGTAGCTTCTTTGAAAATGCTGCTCTCAATATTTCAGATGGAAAGTCTATACACTATCTCTGCACATCTCAGGGCAAGTCCAGAGAGGAGAGAAATTTGAGCTACAAAGCCATTGCAGCAGTGTTATTTGTGGGGAAAATGCGTACCTTTCTGTCAGGACAACCCAACAAATCCATGCCCCTGTTGTAACTCTCTGACATGGATGTGATGGTTGAAAAATGAACTAAATAAGACGCACAGATAGGTTCTTTAATGAAAGGCTTTTGCATCAAGATACCGTGATATTGCACATTCTGAGCAACTGAGACAGGGATAAAAAAATTTACTTCAGCCTCTAGCTGATTCTGGTAAACCCTGTTTAACCTAAAGGAAATGTCCAGTTATAGCTGAAATACACTTTTTAAGCCTTTTTTTTTCTTTAGGTGGGTATTTTTGTTATTTTGACATCCACCATAAAAGACAACCCTGAAGGATGGACCCTAATATTTTGTACTCTAATTAAGATTATTCTGCACTGCTTTCCAACCTTCCATTTTGCTTTTTAATTGTGCCTTGTCTTGGGGGAGAATGGTGGATTTTGTTTAATTGTAGTGCCAAGCTGCAGATTTATTCTACAAATAGGGAAATAAAATTCCATATAGTGCATACTGACGCAATTGAATTTACGACAGAAAAAAAGGTCATAATAAGGTAATAATAATAGTAATCCATCTGTAAATAGATGTTAAAAGGCAAATGGAAGGGGGTGAAGAACCAAGGAAAGATTAAAACCATTTATCCTTTTTCTTTTGCTTATCTGTGAGTAAAACAGACTGTGACTATCCTCAGCCGTTTATGAGCAAAAGGCATTCTTCACCCAGTATAAGTGACCAGTCTATCTGAGGGCAGTACAGAGACATACAACCATGTACACAAACACCCACAACTAAGGACAATTAGAGACAATATTTAACCCAACATCATGTTTTGTTTTTGGAACGTGTGAGGAAGCCAGAGTACCCAGAGATAACCCATGTATACACAGAGAGAACCTGCAAACTCCATGTAGAAAGACATAATAAATATCAAAAAAGCAATAGCAGTAAAATAATTACTGTGATACCAATTCTACTCAGCTTAGCTTGAATATCAACATTAATAATAATAATGGTATAAATAATTGAACAGGACCTCAAGAACAAAAAACTAATCTATTGCACCCACAGTTATGGTAGTTGCAATTTATATTATAACATATTAACATTTAATTTTACTACCATATGCTAATTCACAACTGTGTGTTTGTACCTCTTAAAATGTCCCAAGTTATATATGTGTTTGTTCATATTTCTGCATCTTTGTTTTAAGAACAACAGAAAAAACAGAAGAGCTTGTTGTGAAATCTTTTGCTCACTTAGCCCTATTAAGATGTTATTTTAACAGAACTATCATAGATATTGTTGATAAATTAATGAGGGAAAATTTAAAAATAAAAACCCTTTGGCTTCAAAATTCTACAACATCTCACAGCTCCAAATGCGTCACGCTTACTTCTCTCAAGCTCCGTGATCCTCTCCATGAGGGAGTTGAGTGCGCTCTCGGTGCGTTGGCGGTGGGCAGCAGTTTCATTGTAGAGCTGGCTCTTCTCCTCCTCCAGCTCAGCCACCTTCCGAAGGAGCTGGGTTTCCAGCGCCCCCAGACGCTGGCGCAGCAGCTCACGCAGCTCCGGTGGCAGGGGAGTCAGGGCCGAGGCTGCCCCAGCTGATGAGTTTGTGTTGGGGAGGCGCAGGCTTTGCTGCTGGGATGCACACAACAGACAGAGAGATTAGAGATACACAGACAGAGAGACAGACATTAAATCCTGTTAGCCATCAACATAGTAGATTATTTATCAGACCGCGCTGCTATCTTTTTGGCAGCATTGTCTTTAATGCATTGATTTCTAAATAAAGGCAGCATGTCCCTGTGGCAGACTCAGACATGCAATCCGCCAAACACCCATGGCTGTGTCCAAGGTATTAAAAGATAAATGTTCCCTCAGTTGACACTGATGTTTTGTTTCCAGTTTTTTTTTTTTTTTTTTACAAAAAATTCATGTGTCCATGCTATTAAAAACTGCGCTTTCATACATTACCCTGTTTTCAATCTGCAACACTCAGTCATTTGCAGACTTAGTTTTTACAGAAACTATTTTTGTGAAACTGTTGATGTCTGTATAGGGCCTTGGAGAAAAACTAAACAAAATCAACAAAAAAAAGACATGCTGCATTCCTTGAACTTTTCCTTATCTTGTCACATCCACAACTTTCATCAAACTATTGGGTTTATTTGTGATATAAAAAAAAACAGATGAAAGTCAATCAACAAACAAAACCCCATTATCAAAGTGAAAGGATATTGTACAGTTTATGTTTCCAAACCAATCTGAGAAGTTTGGTGCATTTACTCGAAATGCATTTACATAATATCCAATGGAATTTACTGCCTGTGCCACCTGTCTTTGGAAGCATAAGTAAACTGGTTAGAGCTGATGGGAAGTTGTAGGGAACTAATTACAAGGAAATCTGAAATGAGAAGTTAGTATGACTACTGACCATGTCAATGTCCAGACCCAAACCAGTTGATAACTAAGATAATTTGTAGCAAGACTTAAAAAAATGAACAAATGCACTCTATTTTCCTAGAGTTGAAGTTAATTCTTTTTTTTATAAATTCCAAAAGATGTCCATCTCCAGATGTGCTGCAACCAGCATGTGTCAGTTACACATGGATGGTGACAATAAAGTTAATCCAAAGTATGTTTATAAGAGTTGTATTCATGCAAAACATGCATAATATGCACACCCTGTATACGCTTACCATGAACTTTAGCAGGGTATTAGACATTCTGAAAATTACTGAGAAAGACAAGGGCTTAAGCACCAGAGAGGCACATCAACGATGCACATATTGTTCATGATGATAAATTCAGAGCCCATACAAGCCTTCCGCCTGTGTGTAAATACTACGCCAGGTCACCTCATTAGTGGCTAAGTGTGATCCCTGAGCCTTCCGGAGAAATTTAGAAACAGTAAAACAAGCAATAAAGAGCTGGTAGCAGTCCAAAAGTCTCAGGTGTGCAGCAAGTAAAGCACCAAAGATTTTATTTGATTTAAAAATGTTATTGCTCTACACCAACTAAAATCTAGGGACATTAATTTAATAATCTGCCATGAATAATTAGTCACACAACTGCAAATAACAGAGTGTGTGAATCCCATATAAGCAAGGGTCATACATTATTCAAGGTTGCACTGCAAATCCCTGCGCTGTTTGCAATATTTCACCTTTGACAAAATTTCTTTTTCTTTCAATAATTTCTCACAGATTAATTTTTTGTATGAAATGTTTTTTGGATTACTAAAAGCATAGTAACCTAACACACACAACATGTATCTGCTTGACCCTTCTGCATCCTCTAAAGTCTTGTCACTTAGATAGCATGGGACCAATTTAAGTAGCTGCTTATGACTTCCAAAACTACAGGGGCCCCCAAGAGCCTTAGAATCAGAAGTTGAACGAGAGAAAACTGAGTAGCTTATATTACAGTAATAAAAACTAAATTATGGGCTTTTAACGTCAATTGTTATATTATGGTTTATACTTATTTGCTTGTTCTTTGACAAAACAAGTTATCCATTTGTCCATGTATTTACTTTTTTTCATCAGACAAGAAATTTACATTTAACACCTAAAATAAGATAAAGTTCAAGATGCTAAACAAGGACAACCCAATTAAATGAATAACTTAGATCAGTCACACTTCTCTATTCTACATAAGGATACTTCAAATATCCTTATCTAAAAACTGGACATAAGCTTCACGGCAAGATTTGCAGAAAAGAAGATTAAGCACTTCAGGAAAACTACAACTGTGAGGCCTCATATTACCAAGCATAATGTAGAGCAGTGGTCTCCAACTCCAGCGGCCTGTACCACGAAGCAGGATCACTGGGTAACTGACACAACTGCAGGTCTAACCCTGACTTTCTGGTAACACAAAGCTGGATTCATCCTTGCCAGTGTAGTTACCATAGTAACTTATCCTGAACGGCAAACCTGCTCCGGGGCTCCAGGCTAGCTTTCAAGATTGATCTGAACAATAGAAAATGCTAGACCCGGCAGCCAATAAGCTGGCTTGGAAACAATGATGTGTTCTTTGAGTGAAGACTCGATTTAATTCAAGAGGGGAAAAGAACTTAAACAACACAACATCACAGTGAAAGTACACAATGACAATTACTTATATGTGAGACACAGGTTTCCATGGGCCTGACTGGCATATATGCCAGGTCCTGGAACCACTTGTTGGTTGTGCGACCCCCAGCAATGTGGCCCTCACTGTATCACAGACTGTACGTATGGCCATGCGATATTACGGAAGAGACAGCTTCATGTACACCACCGGGCATGCTGGGAAGATCACAAAATGACAGTCTGTTGGGCTGTCAGTCAAGTTTCCAGTGCTCTGATGCAGTTAAAGAGCTGAACAAGGATTTTAGCTGAACAAGGATTTCTGTGAAATTTCATATTGACTACATTACGAAAATCGTAAATATACATATGTATATATATATATATATATATATATATATATATATATATATATATATATATATATATATATATATATATATACTTGTTCTGGTTTGCTGTAATAGAAAAATTAGATGGGTAAATCATCTAGTTTGCTGGTAAGATAAACCGGCAGTTGAAAAAAAAGTGAAAAGCTCAAAAATCAGGATTATTTCACTCAGACTGATCTCTTCCTGTATTAATATGATGCAATCGTGGCATCAGCTTCCAGCTATATTGTAGCTCAAATACAGTATTATTGAATTAAAAAGTCCCACTAACCAGTTGAAATTATGTTAGTGTTTTATTTTAATCTGCTACCAAGTCTTCTTCATTCCAGAGGGGTATGTTTTTACTGTGCAGTCCAGGCATTGTGATGCATGACTGTTTTAAATGACACTGATCTGTAACTTGCCCTAGATGTCTAGTCATTTGGCATCTTTTTTTATTCCCCCGCGTGTATGACTTTTCATTTAGACTTTGTTTTTCCCTCTTTGTATTTGTGTAAGATGAGTTTTTGTCCTCACAGGCACTCTCCCTTCTGCACTCATGATTGCGATTGGTCTGCTACCTTAACCCCACTCCTTTATGCGTGCATGCCACAGATTCATTATCAGTCAAAGCTGGATTGAGTTAGCGAGTCTATAACAATCTTTGTGGTACCACTGATCCTGATTGCCATTGTGATTGGTTTTATTTGACAGACTCGAAGTGAAACCACTAGGTTTAGCTCTCTTTGTGGTAGGAGCCTCAGGCCTCAAGATCCTGCTATAACACAACTGATTAAAATTATTAATTATCTCCTCAGCATAGCATCAGGTTTGTTAAAGACCTGATGATGACACACTGATGTGATTCAGGTTTGTTGAAGCAGAGCTGTACCTGCAGGGTAGTAGATCTCGATGCCTAGAGTTGGACAGTACTGACTTATAGTCCATTCGCACTGTTGAAAAACCTGTTCTAACCCAGGAACCATCAGCTTTGAGTGACAGCAGGAACTGCTCAATAACCCGCATCGATCTGGGTCATATGACTCTGCAAGAAACCTTGATTGAAATTGCCTTCAAATGGCTTGGCTCTGATTGGCATACAGTGGGAACATCAGACCCAGGTTGACCAACTAATTTACATGATACATAAGAGCGCAACATCTGGATGTCTACACATTGTGCCAGTCCTCTCTCATTAAGAAGCGGAAACTACTCTGCTTCTATTCGATAAACATGGGGGAGCAAAGCTGAGAGGAATTCAGACAGACAAAAGAAAGAAACGGCGAAGAACATTTACTACGCCCTGGCTTCCTTCCAAGTTGCTCTCCAATGTTTACTTTCCCAATTTCTGTCACACTGGTGACACCATCAACACTAACCCGGCGTGATGGCATCATCAGAAATCCAGCAAAGGGGGAACAGAGGCCATGCAGCTTGCCAACAGGGGCCAGACCCAGCCTTTTTTGCCAATGGGAAGGGATCAAAGTGTCGCTTGTTAGTGGGTCAACCCGGTGTTTGAAAAATCTGTGTTAACCCACTAATTTCAGTGGGAAAGAGGCTTAGAGAGTTAAAGGACTTGGAGCAAAGTTAGCTACTTGCAGCAAACTAATGCACATTACAGTCCTACAACAAACTCTATGATAACTCTGGGCAAAAAAAAAAAAAAAAACTAAACAAAAAAACAAGTGTATCTGCTTCATCGCAAAAGACTTTGGTGAAGAGCAATGGCTAATCTGTCTGCTGTAACAGTGAAACCAATGTCTGTCAGGCCATCCTTATCCCCAATGACAAGAGCCTCATGAACATGTGATGCACTGACATCAAGGGCAACCAAGTATTTTGTGACATTCACTGTTACCTGTATAACTGATATCTGGCTGGCAGAATCCTGTATTTTGAGATCTCATGTAATGCACAAAATCAATGCAACCATAAATGTTTATGCTATTTTCTGATGAATGGAAGGTAACTGTTGCTGAACTGGTGATTCTGACTGATAATGCCCCAGCAATCAGAATCTAATCTAATCAAGAAACACTGAGAAGTTCCTACCCCTATTGGTCAATCATGCACAGCAATACCTTGGTTATGAAAGCAGGTATTGTGAAACAATAAGTTACATAAATAGCAGAAACAAAATAAATTCACCAACTACATGATGTTTCTTAATAGTTGGAAGCTTGAAGTTCTTCCAACTCTCAACATAGATGGCTGTGCTAGGGCTAGACTTGATAAAACACAGTGTAAAAGACCAATAGATGAAACTGTTCTTCAAATTAGCCTCTTTACCTTAGCAACTTTGGTCTGATCACAGAGATCTTGATTTTTAAATAATATATGAACTTATTTTTATTTGCAAAAGTTATTTTTTTGTGTGCTGTCATAGCTTTTTATGTACACAACAGGGGGCAGATGGTTACCTATACATGTGCCAGGGCAGAGTTGCTCTACAAAAAGGATATCTCAGGAAAGCATGCTAATTAGATAGCTTTACAAAAAAAAAAAAAAAATAGATTCAATCCAGCATTGAAGTGGCCAGGCAGAACAAGGTTAGAGTATCTTTGTATGTAGGTTGGAGTGATTGTGAGTCAGGTTGCAGGTGTGTGAATATGTATCTGTGAATTGGTGAACATATGTATAGAAATAAATGTGTTTTTGTTGATGTGAATGCAGTTTTATAACCTGGAAGTATATGTTTGCAAATGTGGGGAAAAGGTAAAGGGGCTGCCATCTGAAGCACCTACAGCAGCATGGAGGAGGTAGAAGACAGCAGCAGTCTAAGGCCGCCAGATCCAAAGCATTACCTCAGGGCAGCCATAGGGTCAGTCCTGAACCCCAGCAGCTAGACCACACACCAAGAAAATGTAGTTTGCCCCTTACAACCCCAGACACGCTTGCCACAGCTATCTAAACTCGAAAAGATCATGATATTCAATGCCATGGGAGACCAGTTACTGAGAGCTTATGAGGGAGAGATGCCCATTCAATGAAAAAAACAATGCAACCATTTTTGTAATCATATTCAATTCCATTAACACATGTTTTTGCTATTAGCATGGTAGGACATAAAACAATTGCGGTAAAGTAACTAAATATGATTATGTAGACACCAAGGACGGTTGCATTATTTTTTTCAGTAATCCCTTAGTGTAGCCACCAGCTAGTTCAACACACCTCTTGGGGCGACAAGTCACTAGGTGGAGCAACCCCACCCAAGCACCATAGACAAAACATCCTACACAGGCAGAGGCTGTATGCTGGCCATCTGCAGGCCATCCCACACCCCCTGTTTCTGCTGTATCAGCTTTAAATCCACAGTTGGAGCCAGAGAAAAGCATGAATTTGAGCCACTGAGCAGAAGTTTAGTTCTTTTCTGTAGTCAAGGCTTGATACCGAAGATGTTCAGAAATGGCCAAAATTGAACTTCAATGTCATTAATTAATTAATTAATTCATGCTTTTAATCTCCTCTAAATGTATCAGTGAGCTTTACTCCACAAGCCTCTAACACACTTTTTCCCTCCATTAAACTTTCCATTTGATATGTCATAATGCTTGATCCTTAGAAAAGAAAAAAACCTTCTTAAGCAAGGATCTTTGATATCTTACCTCTTTTTGGGGGCTGTTATGTGCCTGATGGACTACTGTTAAATCACCAGTCTTTCCCACGGTCATGTAGGGCACAGCATGCCCATTACATTCATATGAAGAAATCCTACATTAAAATGGTCGCTTGTCCCAACTTTGTTGAATAAAAGGTTTTTGGGTAAAAAAAAAATCACTAAATACTTGGTATAAAGTATGTTTCATTTTTAAAACACAGAATTAGGTTACTAAAACAACATTTTGTTCATATCTATTGTGGCAAACCTGAGAATTTTTATTTCTTTTATAAAATGGTGGATTTTTATGTCATCTTGTTGCATGCCTGTGCCATCTTACCTCTAGATTTTCCAGCCGACCCTTCAGGGTCTGCATGGTTTTGCCAAGTTGGTCTATAGTGTCACTGGGGTCCCGGGGCAGGTCTCCCATGGTGTTCTTCCCGTACTCTTTGCGTCTGGAGCCCTGACCCCGAGGCTTACTCTGAGACATCTCATCGGCTGCTGCCTCGCAGCGCGCCAGCTTAGAGTTGAGCTCTTTAATGGTCCCCTGTTGGCTCACGATGGTCTCCTTCTGTTGCAGGATAGTCTCCCGAAGTTGGATGATGGTGTTGCGCAGCTCGTCCTCCACTGGGCTACTGCTCTGAACGCGGTTCCCTGCGGGGCCGTACCCGCAACCGGGCTCTGCGCCCGGGGGGATGGCGTTACACACAAAGCGGCTACCTGTTAAGTCTTGGCTTCCCACCGTGCGTCCACTGACCAGGTACACAAGTCCCAAAACTAAAGCCAGCATCTTGGATAAAATGGTTGATCACTAATCCTTTTATAAATAGAAAAGCAAAAATCTTAACTGGAAATCGCCAGTATTTATATAATGAACTTTCAGAACAAGTGTGTTAAATTAATAAAAATAATAATAATAATAATAATAATAAATCCAAAGTGCTAGAGGGTTAAAAAAATCTTAAATTTAAAAAACGATATGGAAGAAAAAATCCGCAGTAAAAACCCATAGTATTAGTCGTCCATCAAACACATGGTCGGTCCGCTTTAGAATATAGACACCAGACAAAAAAAAAACAAAAAAACCCAACCAAATCATCCAGCATTTAAATCTCACATAAACCTGATTTTATTTCTCTAAAGTGGGAAAAAAAAGAAAAAGAAAAGTTGAAGCCTGTGGTTTTTTTTTATCTCCAGCAATACAATCCTCCGAGGTTGACAGAGAACCCAGCTGTGCCTGTCTCTCCTCTGCTCTCCGGTTCGTTGGATTGTCAGTGAGCGGTGCTGAAGAGACAGCGACGGCGCTCAGCAGATTATTATAGGGGAGGTGCGCACTGGCGCTTCCGCTCATCACTTCGTGCGCTCCGGTTATTCAGTCTCAGCCTGCGTCATCCACCGAATCCCAGCGGATCCAAGTCATGCTATGACATGCTTTAAGTACATCTCATTGACTTTATGTGAACTCGTAAATGCTGAAAATGACAAGTGTCAAAGAAAAAGAGGACTCTATAACCCCTCCACCTCCAGCCATGCCCCTGAAAAAAATGTTGTTTTCTGTCCTTGAGCGCCTTAATAATGCTAAGTTTGCATGTTACACTTTTAATTGCTAGTATTTCAACCTTTCCTAGTAATGGGTTATAAAGCAATTCCATAGGGTTTGACCATTTCATAGAGCCTTTTGAATAATTTATCAAAATACAAGTAGGCTATAGCACTTTTTCCTCCCTCCATCTGTTTGTGGAGAACTAACACTGCCCTTCACCACGTTTTTGCATCCCCACTGATGGAAATACATTAGTGATGGCAGCATCATCCTGCAGGGAGGCCTTTCTCATTTCAGACAGGAATCTGGTAAAATTGGGAGATAAGGTGCTTGAGGTGGGAACAGACTTAAGACTGGGAGAGAGGATCACCTTCCAGCAGCAAGACTCCCAAAACATGCAGCCAGAGGTGAAATGAAATGATTTAGAGCATTCATGTGTTACAATGTTCAGTCCCGGTATATAGATTTTAAAACCTTTTTGACAACATTTGGTGGTTTAACTGAACAGCTTCCTCCCTACATTCTTTCTGAGCCTGAGCTACAGTATATGTGAAGGGTTGCTTAGAACTGCAACACTGGTAGGCGGGCTGCCTGAAAAATATTTGCAGTTCTGATTGCATTAAAAGGAGGTCCTACGAAGTAATTACTTTGGGTGTTGAATGCAAATTACCAATTTTGGTTGTGAAAGATATTAAAGTTACGTATACTTTTATTTAATTTCACAGTTATATGCCTCTTTCTGCTGGTTTATTACATTAAATCCCAATATAAAAAATGCTGCTGGATAGATCAGTGCATTATCAAACCCATGATTCAGTCTGCTGATTCTGTGAGTTAAGCCAAGATCTTGTTTTGCCAACATAAAAGAACTAAAAATGAGATGGAGATTTATCCTGCAATCAATTTAAAGCTAAATCTTTATTTTTTCAGACAGAGGTTCACAAATCCTAATTTCTTTGTTAGTGTCAATTTTGGGTTAAAGGGGGTCTTTTCTTTTCTAAAAACATACAAAAAACCTCCTACCTTTTTTACAAACTCTATCTTACCTTTTGCCATTTTTTTTAGGATCAGCAATGATCCAAAATAGGTTCAAAACTATCCATCCATCTATTTTCTAACATGCTTATCTCGAGTGAGGTTTCGAGGGGTGCTGGTGCCTATCTCCAGCAGTCATTGGGAGAGAGGCGGGGTACACCCTGGACAGGTTGCCAGTCCATTGTAGGTTCAAAACTATTTATTCTTAATGAAATACCAGCAAACGTTTTGTGTCATTGTTAATTTATTTGAGTTCATTTTTTTTCTAAAGGAAGAATATCTGTAAGTTTGATGAAACTAGATTTGGGAAAATCCTTTCTTGTCTATTTTCATCTGTTATTCTGTCACAAACCGTAAACTTTATCATGTGGTGAAAAAGGTGGCTTAATCTGCCAGCTACAGACATTTTGTATCCATTTTTTTCTCTCCAATATGCTACATTTATGTGTAAATGTGTGACGCTCTGAAAACCGAGGTCTCAAATCCTTTTCAAACTGGGATTCTTTTCTCCACACCAGGAGAAATCCCTCTGTAGTGACAATGCATGCGATGTACATGATGATCAGAAGGCATCCTAATGATGTATTTCATAAATCTGTAAGAAAATATTTGACAATGACAGATGAAACCATTAGCTTCTTTCACAATGAGACACATCACAGCACCGTTTGATTTGAACTCCTGTCATGTTTCCTAAAACTGAGACAAGGCAGCAGCTGTCTGTCAGAAATCTTGCAAGAACTGTGGAATGTGGAAAACTTCAAAGTAAGACTTGCTCTTCATTCAGTGAGGGATCTGTACTCAGCATGACTGTCATCTAGTAGAGAGATTTTCCCTCCCATAACTACCTCATCAATCTTTATTTCCTCAGTATATTCTCTTAAAACCTTCCTCCATGGGACTGTGACAGCCCATGGCATTTTTTGAAGAATTACCACGCTGCCCATCAAGGCCCATCACCTCAAAATCTCCTAAAAAATTCTTAACAGCTAAATGTCAACTGGAATTAATACACAGTCTGCGTACAATGGGGCGCACAGAGCCAGACAGGAAATGGCCAGTGAAGTCGCAACGAAGGGAAGCAGCTTTGGATATGGCAGGTCTCATGGCAATGGGGGGCACATATTCACCATGGTTACCTTACCCCACTCTCACCCCCTTTTCCCGCTGCCCTTAAATCCAGCATCATCAGCGAGGAAGTAACTGGCAGAGGTGAAAAAGGAGACGTGCTGAAGACTGAGCAGAGATGACAACTTTCACTTCAAAGTTGATGGGATAAAGTTATTTCCTTTCATGTTGCAACTGGTGAGCGTGGGGAGAAGGAACTTTACTTTCTTAAGCGCTTCGGGGAGGGTTAGGATGTCAGCAGGGATTGAACTCTTATCCTACACTGAGTTTCAACCATCCAAATTAATACGTGTCAAAACGGGGTTGGTTTTCTTGCAGCTTTACGCGAGGTGATCAGGATTTCTGCTTTCGTTTTGATTCCCACAGTTTTCATAAGAATAAAACTGAAATATTATAGTGGAACTCAATAGATATCAATTTATATATTACAAAGTGCATAAAAATGAAACCTATTTTATTAAACTATAACAAAATGAAATGTTGTATCTTTAATTTCCAACAACATCATCAAAATTTACTAAAAGTTGAGAAAGGTTAGAACCTGCAAGCATTAAAAATTTCAGGTATTGTAATTTAATCAGCTCTACCAAGAGGTCTGAAAATGATCCATTTTCTAACTACTTGCACAACTGTCGAACAGAAGAACTTTAAGTTAGTTTTTCATTAAAATCCAATTTAACCGTTCCACTCTGTTTCATTGCTGTTTGGACTTTTTCAATTTAATGATTGAATAGCATGATTTTAAAAAGATATTGGAGGAAGAATGTCCATTTGAAATTATTTTTCATGTTTTGATGTGAAGCGGAACACAGGCTCCGGAAGGAGAAAGGCAGGAGCATAATAAACAGATTTTTAATGAAAACAGAAATTTATAGGCACAATGAAAAAATGCTTAAAGCACAATGGCAATGAGGAGCAACCAGCGAGGCATGAGGACATTAACAGGAGCAGTCAATACATTTTCAGCAAGAATAGAAAATATTGTTCTCCTCAGTCAGTTTTTTTTTTTCTTTTAAGGAATCAGGCAAATAATTGCTTTTGCAGCCCTTGTTTGGGAGATCCTGCAGCTTTTTCTAGACACATCATTTTGTAATAATCCTTACAGCCAGTGTGTGAGTGGTCAAAAATGTAAAGCTGGCTGCACAGTCGCATTCTTATAAGGACCTTGCAAGATTTGCACACTAACGTTTCTTGTGACGTATAGGCAATATTTTGTCGTAAAAATAGTCAATTGTTTTTCTCCTAACCTTGCAGACAAATTAAAAGCCCTGAGAAAATGACAAAGAAGAAACCAGATGATATATACTAGGTGGAGACATTACCTGAACGAGTAACATCTGTTGGGGTGCTTGAATTGAGCTACAGTGTACACCTTTTGACTAGTCTGCATCACAGGCAGAAGTAAAGACAAAGAAATGTGGGAAGATTTTTTTCTATAGGATTTTCCAATTTTAATATTAGTCACACTAATAGTGGACGTTCAACACGCTTACCAGTGGATCATGTCCCAATTGGAGTTGTTTGCAAACCGTAAAGGATAAAAAATAAATCCAAAAAAGAGTAAGAGTGTTATGGTTCTTATTTTTTGTGACTCTGAGTTTTCAGTTTTCTGTTATCAGTTGTTTTGTTTTTATTTTCCATGATCTTCAAGCATTCTTTAGTTACTCTCTGTTGCCCCCTTGTGATTGTTTTTTTTCCCCTTGGATTCCCTCTTGCCAGTTCCGCCCACACCTGCTCCCCATTCAGCTCGTTAGTCCATCCTTTTGTTTGGTTCTCCTTAAATACTCCACCTCTGCAGTCACTCAGTGCTGGTTCCTTCTCGTTGCTGTATTGTCTACTCTGCTCGTCTCTCCCCGGCTCGTCAGACTCGTTTTTTCCCTGATGTCTCCATGTTTTTGGTTTGTTTAATATTTTAAGTTGGATTTTTGGATTTCTGCCTCTGCTACCTTGGTCTGCCATTAAACCTCTCAGAACTCATCTCTGCTTCACTCGTCTCTGCATCTGGGTCCTCAAGCAACCTCACCACCCATCGTTGACAAAGAGATGAGAAAACAAAAACAAAAAAACTAAGTCTAATTTTTTCAGAACATGACAACTTAGCATAAGAAAAATTTCATGAATTAAAAGGAATGACTAAAGAAAGATAAAAAAAATCCAAGAATCTGATAAAATGAAAGGGTTATGTTTTTTAAGCACAAAAGATCAATGCAAATGAATTGTAATATCTTATAATTACAATTTTCCTAGAATAACAACTACTTTTCCAGCTTTTCTTTAATATCAAAAACACTTTTACAGCTGAAATAGACATTACATCAAATTTACCAATATGTAAAGGAAAATCCTGCAACATACGCCTTCTGTTATCAATATACCTTCTTACATTTCTTTTTTTTCTGTACGGCACCTTAACAAGTCTTGTTATTGAAATGTCCTACATTAACTTCATAAACTTGCCTTGCCACTGGTTACAATTTTACGATTTGCAGTATTTCTTCCATGAAATCCCTTATCTCCAACAGTGCACCTTAATTTCAAAGTCTGCTGAACCTTCCTGAAGCTCTAGTGAGTCAGTTAGATTTCCTTAAAAGGAGTGCCCTGACTTTTAGACCTCCCCTTGCCTTCCATCATTCATGTGTCATGAGAGAATGAAGATCAATGGAAATGAATGTGCTTGACTTTGACTGTTTGGTACAAGGTCTGAGAAAGATAGATTATTTATAAAGCTATAAATTTCCATTGGCTGGTTATTCTGCCTTTCCCACAAAAATCTACCCACACAGATGCTTTATGTTCTCTTACACAGCCGTGCATCTGCCTTCTCATATTTTACACTCTTGAAATATACCAATGTTGTTTGTAGTGCAAAACTCTTTCAATAAAAGGTTTGTTTTACCATTTTTATTTTTTTTCATGCATGCTTTTAAACTGGTATTTCTGTCACTTAAACAAATATACCTGGTAAAATGTGATCTCTGGTTTGCAACCATAAGCAGGTTTTTGTCATCGAGATGCATCTCTCACCACTTGTTGCTTCCAGCATCATTTCCTGCTTGTTGAAAAACTTAAAGTAGCATTATTTATTCCCCTCACTCATCCCGTGTGCTCCATGCTCACCATGTGATACTTTGCTGCTTTTAGTTGCACCTGTTGAGTGTGACAAGAGTGCAGTGAATGCTGAGCAGGTAGAGGCTCCCATGGGAGTCACGCTCATCCAGCATGACACAGTCCACGGCTGTCGGATCATTCGATCACATTGTTGAAAAAAAACAAAAACAATGAGCCTTTCTTCTTCTGTTCCCTCCATCCTTCCAGCTCTTTTCCCTGATTCTGAGCCACCTGCTGCTGGCTACCTCCAGCACCATGACTGCAGCCAATACTCATGTGAATCAGAGTCTATCACAGCTGCCAGCTGCCTCTAGAGATCCTAAGCAAACAAGGACGCTTACTTTATTCATGGTCACAAGCAAGGATCTTTACATTAAAAAGGAGGAATCTACAGGGAAAATATAATCAGTGAGGTTATAAATTATTTTGCGAAACAAGCCTCATCTATTGTGTTTTAAATCAAATTGAGACATAAAGTCACATGGAGAACTGTAATTTGCTAATATGGAAATTAAGGTAATAATATGTTAACAGAGGAGCAGCATTACAACTTGACATTATAACACCTTGTAGTGCAAACACATAATGCATTATACTTATCAGGGTAATGCACCTGTGACAATGTAAGTACCCCATTTTAAATCTTTGCACATTTCCCAGAGCTTATGTAGCATTTTATAACCTGCCACATCTGCCAACAGTATTGTCGCTTGAGGATATCTTTGGAGGGGAATAATCATGTTTCCCACATGCTTCCTGCTGCCTCTTCACTTATCTAATGACTTCATTCATTACATACATCAGCTGTCATTTGCTTATGCCAGTTCAACAAAGATATTGTGGGCCGATTTGTCATATTTACTCACACTGCAATGTGTTGCTGTTTCAATGTGTTGCAGCAGATCTAGTTGAATGTAGCTTAAAGCATGTTACATGTTTGATACTTTGCAATTATTGCCTGATGATTTTAGGGTGATTTTAAGTGGATATATAGAAATATGTCAGCATAAATGTCCTATTACTGTAAGTCCCATTGAGGTCATGCTATTCTGTGAAAATAAAAAAAAAGCATTTTTTTTTTTTTGAAAGAATATTGTGGACGATTCTCTGTTGGCGGCTTAAAGACAAAACTTTATATGATTATACCCAAAAATGTATGCGTTATTTTGACCCTATGCTTATTTAAAAAAGCATGTAAATGTAAGGTTCCACATTTGCCTTTTTGTTTAAAAAAGAAGTACAATTAGCATTTCTCATTGGAAGTGTTTCAGAGTGATCAGATAATAGCGTTCATGTAGGTGATGACTGCATGTAAACATTTGACCTACAATATATGTTTGCTATTTTGCAGTCAATCCCTCTTTTTTCCAATGCAAAAACCAAAAGAAGGGAAAACCTCTTACAACATCCAGTTTTTTTTTTTCTATTGAAATGTGGTTTTGTAACACCGACATGCACCCAGCTCATGAACAGGCTCTTTAAAGGATATGGCGGAGGAGGATATGGCATAGAAAAAAGGAACCCAAACACGTTAATCTCTCCTCCCTGCTAATTCAGCCATGTGTAGAACATCCAAGAGAAATCAGGTAATTATTTCAGCTCATGTTTATCTTTGTTGGCCTTTTGTTCCGTGTTCTGCTGCTGAGCGAGTTGCAGATTTCTTCTTCAAAATTAGAAAAAAAAAAAGGTAGCAGGGACTAATTGACTTTCTCATGAGCCCGCCATTTCCTTTGATGTGAAGTGTGGCATTGAACAGAGGCGATGAAGAGATTCATCCAGTTCAAATTGAAAAGAACTTAATCCCTATCTGTCTAGAGAATACTATTAAACTGTTGAAGTGCTTACCTTGGAAAAGGAGAGCAGGGAAGGTTATTTGAGGTGTATAAACTTATTTGAGCTCACGACAGAAACACATTACATAAAAATAAGACCATTGCATGCTCTATGTTAAAAAAAACAAACGTTGATGCTTCTAAACAGTTCATTGATTTAACTTGTTTAATCAGAAGCATAAACTCTTCTTACTAAGCGACAGTCTGTGTCACTGTCAGAGTTCTAGGCATTGTCTCTTGTGGAACCGTTATAATTTGTAGTTTGACAGCTCCTAATGACTCTGTTTATTAAGGCCCCACACAGGTTACCATTATGTAATCAGAATCCTACCATAGGGAATGGCCGCCCACAAATGCCACGTGTTTCTAAATAGGCGCCTTTCCATAAGTCATAAGCCTTAGTCAGTGGTTTTCTTTATGCTCTTTTGTCTGTATCCTCGAGTCTGTTGCACATTTTCTGAAGATTTTTAAAAACATGTTATATTTTTTTTTCTACTATGGACTGCCTCTCCTGTATCAAGATTACAGCTTATCTTTAAAGCATAAAAAAACACAATATTTCAAGCTATAATTATTGTTAGCTGCAAAATAACATAGCTCTATCTATTTTGAGCTGGACAGTTTAGAAGGATTCACAAGGCATCTGCTTCCCAACCCTGGGAGAGCTGTTGGCCTCGTCTTGCAGCTTTATGATCAGAAAAACAACTCCGTCTGCAGGAAATCAGTTAACCTTCAAAGCAAGAGCAGTCCATCCCGGGAGTCTAAAAACCTTCTTTTCTGCAACAGGATAAAGGTAGTTTTCATTCGAAGGTGATAAAGAGAAATGTGAAATGAGCTGTTTGTAAATATTTTAGGTTGTCATGTTCTTTATCTTATGTCCAACATGACATCATCAGATGTTCTTCTTTTAAATGAAGAAACTTCTGACAGCGGCTGCAAAATTGTGGAAAGACTGATCCTAAAATAAACTCAGATAAGTACTTCAAAGAGACTCTAGTAGTGAATCAAATCAGTATCCAGGTCAGGGTGCAATCCTAAAATGTTAACCCAGTTATCTTTTTAATTTTTTTTTTTTCATACTAAGATATCTTATTATCTTTATTTTGGATGTTGCAAAGTAAAACTATGATAATAATCAGGAAAATTAGAGATTTACACATTTATAATCTAAATATATTCATACTTCTTGGACCTTTTCACATATTTATATCTCACAAGCAAGTCATGTACTGTAGCTCATGATCGAGAAATAGAGAAAAAAATCACAAATAGGTTCCAAGCGTTTTAAAAATACAAATCTGGAAAGGGTGGTATTCAGCAGTACGCACTGAGATGCCTCTAAATAAAATACGTGAAATCAAATCCCTTCACAGCTCACCTCATTAGTAATTTTTTATAACTTGCATGCAATGTATTCTCAGTATAGAGATGATAAAGAGATTAATCAAAATACAAACACGTATTTAAAAAAAGGTATCCAATATATGGAGGATGAAGGACACGCAAATAAACAAGTCGGATATTATATGACGATCTAGCTACCTGCTTAGAATTGAGTTTCTTAAAGGGATGCAGTATATGGATGTTGACAGGAGAATCTACTGTATCTATAATTAGAATTTTTGATGTAAGATATATTATGATAGATATATCATTCATACAGGTATAAAGAAGTTGGAATATGAAAAAGCACACTTGCTCCTTTTACATGCATGTAACACTGTGTTACGAAAAAAAATCCCCACTAAGAAATAAATCTCTGCATCATGAAGACAAAGGACTTGACCAGTCAGGTGTGATGTAAACAACTAGAGGTTTAGAGCAGACGTGGATTATAAAACAATCAAAGAACTTAAAATTAAATAGACTATGGCACAACTGCAGGCCCACCAAAAAATGGCTGTTTATCAAAACACACAGGCTTAAATAGATAATTATTAATCGAAAAACTTGCCAAGTGACCTATATTAATGTTGAAAGAGCAGCAGACATCCATAGCTGAGGTGGGACAAGCAGTTGAAAGGATAGTGATAAACATGAAAATCAAAAATCTGTCTATAATGCATGTTTGGAAAGAAGAAGCCCAAGGATGTAGCAATCAAGTGGAAGAAGAGGATCTGGTCACATGAAATAAAAGAAATCCACCTTTTCGTTGAAAAGCAAAATGCTGGGTTGTGGGGTAAATAAACACAGTCCTGTACATCACTCTATTGAAACAACAAAACATGGTATGGCATTTTTTTCTTTGTTTTTAGATAGTATTTTGTCAGCAGAGACAGGGAAGCCAATACGAGGTGATGAAATCTAGATAAAGATAAAAAAAAAAAAATATGTGAAAAGTTGTAGACAGCAAGAGACTATTATTGACATTTACTCTCTAGAGGGCAACTACCCTACACAACAAAGTTGTTTAGATCAAACTGTGTTCATGTGTTAAACTGGCCTAGTCAAAGCCCAGAACTAAAGCTATTTAAGAGTTTCAAGAATGGAAACATTATCATCACAGATACTTTCCAGAGCTTTTAGTCTCTATATACAGTAGGTAAGGATGGGAGAGACATCCAAAATGCTTTCAGGAGTTATCATGCCTTAGACATGGTTCTAAGAAGTGTGAATACATTAATGGGAGGACCTATTTTCTAAAAAAATATATATGTACAAAAAATATATTTATATAAAATTTCAAATTTTCCAGACACTTAATATTATATATATTCTATGTTTTCTGAATCTACATTGTCTTAACATGAAATATTTTGTTTTCGACTTCTTTGATGAAGAAAAATAGATAAAACCCAGAGGCAAACTTTTAAACATAGCTAAAGTAAAAAAGAAAGAAAACTTATGTAAGTCAAATCAAGACCCCCTGTAAATCTCATCAAGTTCTGCACCCTGGGATCCAGCCAACTTTTCCCCTTAATGCTCCCAGCTTCTGTCAGGCCTGGCATGCGCCATGTCCATCCGATCTCTCCCCAGACTCTCCCTGGGGTTTAAGTCTCAGCTTGAAACTGTTGTTCTGAAAGGTGAACTGTCACAGCAGTCCTAGTCTCAAGTCACTGCACACTGAATCCTATTTTGTGTTTTCCTCCCTTTGTCCTTCCCTTGGTTCTTGCCTGTAGAAAGTCCTCTTACATTTCTACTGATTATGCCCTTTGCGAAAATAAAAAAAATGTCATTATGATTTATTAACAATAGAGATTAGTAAATGCAGATGCATGTGCATGCTGACTATAAATGAGTTAAATGAGATAGAACAATCTATAGTAACCTTAAGTAAAAAGGCATTAGAGACCGTGAAAGGATTCACTCATGCTTTAATTATCTCTGGAAAGTTCTGAGGCCCAGTCTAAATAATGTTTTTGGGAATCCAAAAAGGTCGGCTGCTGTTCTCATAAAATCCTAACTGCGGGTGCTGTCTGCCAGCCAGGGCTGTTTTTGATTAGAAGATGGCCACAGGGGATCAAGCATGCCAAGGTTCAGCAGCAGCAGGTCGGAGCTGGGCGTAGGATGCGCAGGACAGAGGGCGTATGGAAGCGGAAGTGGCCCTGCCAGAGTTCACACCTCGGGGACACACGAGATTGAGATGGGGCCTTCTGGATGTGTGAGGTTGCCAGATGTTGTATGGGCTGACTCTGAGATGTTGCAGCCCTTTATCAAAAGAGCAAGAGAGAGAGAGAGAGAGAGAGAGAGAGAGAGAGAAAGGCAGAAGCTTCTCCTTTGTCTGAGCTTCCAAATAGGCTTCAATTCATGGAATACCAGCTGCTCAATTTCTAAGTCTTCGGATTACTGCGGCATGAACAACTATAGTCATAATAAATTTGAGTTTTTCCTTCCCAAATTACACAGAACTAACTTTTCATGCTGTGCTCACTGACTTTTGGTGCTAATCCTGTTCAGTAAAACCCAACAAACTACAAAGAATGCATGAAGAATGTTTTATCCTGTGACAACTAAGCAAGACTTCTCAACTTTGCCTGACGAGAGATTGTGCAATCCTTGCCTCACAGCTTTGTAGTCACAGGAGGCTGTAAGTGCCACGTCATGTCAAACAGGATGCGAGTCTGTGATCTTAGATCAGAGTTCTCAGATCCCAGGGAAAAAGGTCACAATCTTACCAAAGAATATCATCATTTAGTTTCTATGTGTTCATTTTATGGTAAGAAGTTTCAAGAAGTAACAATCTTCTTTATTTAGGTACATACTGTAGAGTTCAATGTGGTGTACCTGCACTCAGTGGAGAAAAGAACATATCATACTGCTCATGTGACATGCAGATTCTTTACTTAGACCTTCTGTTGTTGTGTTCATATCTTTTTATCGTAGTTCATCAGCTTCCTTCTCTGTTATTTGCATTTCTGTGCTTTTTAATATGAGTTTTACTTACTCATGGTTTCAACCAAATAAACATCTGACAGAAAATGCTTGACAAATTGCAGTTATTATGGGGAGCTTTACTGTATGTATGGATGTGTTTTTGTGTGCTGTACATTATCAGGCTGTTCATGATACTGTAAGTTTATTTAAAAAAGCTTTATACACATGTTTTATATTTATACATCTTTTATTACATGTTCAATTAGGACATCATTAAAGATATTGCACTTTCATATTTTATAACTAAGTAATTTTACGGCTTGTATAACAGTGTAAAAAACTAAACATTTAAATGAATTTGTCATTCTACTCCCTCATTTTCATGATTATTCACAATCGACAGTCAAACTCCTTCAGCCCACCTGTAGCTGCCAATCAGATGCATGCCATTCACTATTTCAGCTGCTACTTAAGTTCTTTTCAGCTACAGATATCTCATCAGATTGTCGTAAGCCACTGTTTGAGTAACTGATGTGAGGAAAAATTTCTTATTTTTTTGATAAAGCTTATTGTTAAAGGCTCAGGTTATCCTGAATTATTTCTAGAGATATGCTGCTACTGTATAGGCAGAGGCTGCTGGATGACGTAGGGAATACTTTTGTATATTTTTTTTCCTCATTCTGTCTCTATTTTTTTATTCTGCAGTATTTGTTACTTCAACACTAAACTTTTTTTCTTTGCTTTTTCCCATCATAGCAGTTTCATCTGGTTCGTTCCTGTTTTGCTGTGACAACAGAAAATCAGCTGGGCTGCTGCCATCAACGCCTTCAATCATAGATCATACGTTTGTGTCTGTTTTTCAGTGCTTAGTCATGTTTCTCACCAAGACATACCAATAGGGCCTGCTTTTACTGTGCCTAACTTTACTGTATGTCCATTCTTTCATTCCTTTTGGCATGAAAAAAGACTCAGAGCTCATCAAAAAGAATTCCACTGTTACTGTGTTCTTTCCCTAGACAAAGCCATATGTGGAGCTAGTGAACTGTGACCTATTTTGACAGAGAAAATCTGTAGATCTGTGCTTTTATGCGTGTTTTGTATATCCATATCTGGGCCTTTTTCTACTAGGTATCTCCCTGTCCAAAGGGAGTTTGTCCTCTCCACCGTAGCAGTATGCATTCTTGGCGTGAAGGATAAATGTAGAGACAGCAATACAATGAAACCCAATATCAGACATGGGCAATGTGGAGTCAACAAGTCATCTCCATGTCATGTATTTGTTCTACC
>NW_015151162.1:39941-45295 GCF_000732505.1 Cyprinodon variegatus | reverse complement strand
TTATAATTTGCTGCACTGTTCTTTTAATAAGTTGGCTTGATTTGTGCTTTGTGCACAAACTGCACCAAGTTCTGCGTCAATTGTTAGGGGAGAGTTTGCAGATGGGTACTCAGGAGACAGTGGATAGGAATATGCTACCATTAAGATTAGATAACTTTTTTTGTTTGTTTTAAAGGCTTTTACTGTCCTGGCATTCTTTTAGTATTTTAGCCCTGTTGTTGACTATGGTTAATGATCTCATCATTCAGATTTGATTTTCTTTTTGCCTTTAAGAATGGGCCAGATAAGGAGACATATTATCTGCTTAGGATTGCCCTTGCCTGGAGATACTTTATCCAAACAAAGGGCTTTTTTCAGAGCTTTCACCATTTAGCACTCCTTAAGGGAGGAGACTCAACACACTCACGAACTGAGCTTCGGTGACATCTGTACTGAGGTTAGTGATTCAGTTTGTCATTTGCTACTAGTCATCACTACAGAAGACATTACTTTAAAAGAGCCAATCCAAAAATTGTAAAGCCATGGGCAAAATAAAGCAATTTATCCTACATTATTTCACTTTGATGTGATAATTCAGTGGTAAAGGACATGTTTCAGGGAAGACTTATATAAGATGTCTGGTATGAGTGCAAATTTGCATCTTTATTTTTATTCTCCTATGTGAGGCACATGAAATGTTGTAATATTGGTCACTTTATTAAGATGATTTGAGAAGGTCTTTTGGGATTTTATCAAATGTGCTCACTGGCATAACAATGGAGAGTTTAACACTACACATACTGCAAAGAGAATAATAGATGTAAGTTTCTGTAAAATTTCTTTGATTTTCTCCTCAGACACTGAAAGAGTCTTAAAGAACAAACAAACAAAAATATACAGTGAGGGAAATAAATATTTGAACACCCTGCTATTTTGCAAGTTATCCCACTTAGAAATCATGGAGAGGTCTGAAATTATCATTGTAGGTGCATGTCCACTGTGAGAGACATAATAAAAAAAATAAATAAATCCAGAAATCAAAATGTATGATTTTTTAATTTTTATGTGTATAATACAACTGCAATTTGCATTTCCAGAGGTCAAATGTTTCTTGTAGTTTTCCACCTTGTTTGCTAACACTGCAGGATATGATTTTAACCCACTCCTCCACTCAGATTTTCTTCAGATCAGTCAGGTTTCTGGGCTGTTGCTGAGAAACATGGAGTTTGAGCCCCCTCCAATGATTCTCTATTGGGTTTACATATCAATGTGTCATGACAGAAAAAAGACAAAACAAAAAGGGATTTAAATCTTTCTTTTTACATTTTTAGAAAAAAAAATCATTTTTTCAGTTTTATGTATTTGGAAAACTGATGAGCTTGTCTCCACAACTTGATGGTTTCTACTATCTCTTACAGGCAAATACAGTGTATTTCATTAAGTGTCATTTTCTCTAATCATGTGACCTCAGATGCTTTATTGGGATCAACCAAAGCTCTGACACCGAAACGATCAAGTGGATCAATCAAGAAGCAAGAAGGTAAATGAGAAGAAGAACAGCAGGACCAGCCCTCATATTTTTGCACTTCTTTGAAGAGCAATAGGCTATAAAAAGTCTTTGAGCCTGTGTAAAATAAAGGGCAATGTATTTCATCACCGGAAGTAGTTCTAAAATATAGTACGATTTGTACATTACTCATACGGTATTTGACTGTGTTACTACACATTACAGTAGAATCATTTACTGCACAATAACTGGCTGAAGTAGTTTTTGTGCAGTCTGTCTTATCTCTCTGCTGTCTTTGCCTGTTAGAGGTTGTTTAAAACATTCCATATTTTTCAGACAATAATTTGCAGTTCTCTTGGCTGAGGGTGCAACTATACTCCAGAGTGACTTATAAATAAAAGCAGTAGATTCTCAGTTAAATCACTGTAATAAAACACATTTTCATGACTGAGACACTCCATGTTTTAAAAAATGGAAACGGAAATGTAATGCATCATGGGAACTGTAGAATGGTCTGCTGGTCTCAATCATTCAGAGAACAGAATAAAAAAAGGAGAAAAAAAATTACATCACTGATAACAAGAACAACAGAGAACGCCACAAAAAATTGGCTGTTTTTTTTACTTTTTTGCCACCTTAAGTGATGTGGGTGTTGTGAGTAATACAGTCCTATTAATTACTACTTAAAACCTGGGCCTTTTTCATCATGTGGTTATTCATATGTATAGATGTAACAAGCCAGTTTTGAGAAAGTGATGAGAATACAGATAAGTAAAAAAGTAAAATGTTCTCAGAAAAAAATATGTTCAAATGATTTCATTCAAGAAATCTGTAGTATTGTCAAGAGAGACTTCCACCTGATGTGCATAGGTTGCTAATCCTAAAAAAAAAAAAAGCTGAAAGTAAAGGAAAAAAGTGGAGCTAGAAATTCAATTCTGTGTGATCTTGCATTAAAAAGCAGGGATATGTGCAACTACAAAAATCATTACTACTTCCCTGAAGGTAAAGATAAAGATAGGTAAAGATACTATATGTGCATGTCACTCAGACTCAACGTTTTCTAAGGAAAATATAGTACATTTATTGAGGTCACCTCAACTTTTACACATTTACAGCCATAGACTGGTAAATTGAACTAACAGGTAATGAATGTAAACTGAATGGAATACAAGATGATATTGTAAGTAAAAATACAGTTAATGCTTTTTTATAATATAGAATAATGATACATCATCATAATTTATTTACAGACATGTAAACAGTATCCAATAATATCCTGTAATTATTTTTTACAGTAATTGACAGCAAATTTAAAGCACCTTAGTGGCAACTTTTTTGCAGGTTATTTATTGTTAGCTCTACAGGAAATTTACAGACCTTACAGACAATATAAATTAGTTCGTTTTTGGTCATATGGCAAGAACGGGTTAGGATTTAGAAGTATTTTTAAATCTTTCTAAAGCTCCAGTCATGCTTATTAGGAAAATCATTGAATTCAAAGTGCCTTTGCAGCAATAATAATGCATTTAAGTTTTCAGTGTAGATTTTAATGTAAGAAGCAATTTGCCTTTAACCCTGCATCTATATTTTTACCTGAAAAGAAAACCCTCTTTAATATCCTTGTTAAATCTGCACATGATGATAATGTCCTGTGGTAGTTAATATGCGACAAAATACAGCCTCAATTTTTTATTGTGGGAAAAAAAAGTTGTTTGCAAAATGTCTGAACTCTAGCTCTTTTAGTTTTAATCCACTTGAAATTTTTTTTTTTCAGTGTGGAGTATCCTAAACATAATTTAATCTTTATGTCCAGCTCTGGTAAATATGCATCTGATAATGTCAAACAATAACACACCAAGGTCAAAGCAAACAACAACTCACATTTTTTGTAAACCATGCAGATACTCTACACTGATGGAGATTTTGTCACCTCTGTACGCCAAATGTTTAACATGAATCCAGCAGCACTGCACTCCAACCTTTCATTCTAATAATCAGGGTAATACTTTTCTTGAAAAGACTGTAAGTGCCGCTGGTCAGATAATTTCTCCAAATACAGAAGCAGACTATGATTTTGACGGTTTACATCTGAAGACATGTATTATACAAAACAATGGCACGTTTAAAAGTGACACAGCCTTTGTAGGTGTGACAGGATATGATATTCTAAATGCTACACTTCTTAATATTTAGTGGTTGTCACATGTTAAGATCAGAAGCATAGTGACATTAAGTATGTAAGTTTTTCTCACATTTTTTATGATGCATTCCGCATTCTGGGTCCTACACTTTTAAATTTTATTAAGGACATCTGAGGAAATATAAAGTTATATCGATTTTCATGTAATCCTAGGCAGAGCTATATATGTTTCAAGTTAAGTTACTTAAATTAATGGTTGTTTAAATTAAGTCACATTTCTCTGTAGTAAAGTAAGCAGCATGCTTTTTTAATAATTAAGAGTTTATGTTATACATCATCGATTTAATATTTGTTGCCAAATCCAATAGTTCTAGGTTTCCCATAGTTTTAAGATTTGCTTACTATAAAAGGGCGACAGTGGCGTTGGATGTAGGAGTTTGCCCTGAAATCGAAGGGTTGACGGTTCAAGCCCCGACTCTGACTTTCAGTGTCGTTGTGTCCTTGGGCAAGACACTTAACTTGCATTGCCAACTGATGGTGGTCAGAGGGCCTGGTGGCCCCAGTGTACGGCAGCCCCGCTTCTGTCAGTGAGCCCCATGGCAGCTGTGGCTACAATGTAGCTTGCCACCATCAGTGTGTGAGTGTGTGTGTGAATGGGTGAATGACTGAATGTACTGTAGTGTAAAGCGCTTTGGTCAAGTCTCCTAACTTGAATAAAGGCACTTTATAAGTACATGCCATTTACCATTTAAAACTGGATTTTAACTTTGTATAAATGCTGCTGAAAGTCCATTAGTGTCACATTTTCATTGAGTTTGTTAGCTAACCTCCTCTGTATGTAAGAACTTTTCTATCAGCAGTTCCAGGAGAGGTTTACCCCTGTCAGCAATCACTTCATAAGGGCTGAACTGCAACTAAGTCCTTCAATGATTGCTATCATGTTTTATTCCTGATCAATCAAAACAATTATTTTTATTTTTGAGTTTCATCTCACAACCACCTTGTGCTTATCAGGTGATCAATGCTGTTTTGCAAGAACTAATTCAAAACCAATTTATATCTCTACATCCTACATGCAGATGGAGCTGATGTATTTGCTTCTCTGATCAGAGCTTTGCTAAAAAGAAATGTTTGTATTACAATTGCAACATGCCAGGTTTTGCTCAAAGTCAGCAAAGTTGGTAGACTGATGAGCTTAAAAACGGTGGCATGAGGTTTTAATTTACTTTGCTAAAACTCACTAACAGTTATAATGTTAACACACTGATGTGGAAAGAGCAAGTGGTGTTTTTACTGATAAACAGCTTGAATTTTATCGAGCTAACATTATTGATGCCCTTCTCTGTGCACTGGCCTGAAGCCCTGTGTGTTCCTTGGCAGCCTCTGTGGTTGGTGTTTTGGAGGATGGCATCTGTTTCTGTGGATGTGTGTATGGTGTTTACTTATGTTTAATTGTATGTGTGGGCCAGATTGTCTGTGCACACGTGTTATTATACCAAGAGTAGTTGAAAGATTTACAATGATAGAAAGTACTCAGATTTTCCCTTTGTATTTTGACTTGTTTTTAAGCGGGAGCAAAACTGAGTATGATTGTGCTTTATTCATGTATTTATTACAAAGTATTAATCAAACCCATCAAAGTCATCATCCTCTGTTTTCCTCAGCATTCCTCTGAATAAAACAGCTGCGCTAAATCAGACATGCCAGTTTCCCCTTCTTCGCTGTCAG
>NW_015151162.1:32019-39317 GCF_000732505.1 Cyprinodon variegatus | reverse complement strand
GAGCCATTTTATGCTATAACAGCCCAACAGAATTAGCCCTATTGGGGCTAATTCCAAAGTACCGTATTTTCACGACTATAAGGCGCACTTAAACGTCTTTTTTTTTCCTCAAAATGTGCGGTGCGCCCTTTGGTGCGGTGCGCCTTATGTGTGTTGTAACTGCGACTTTTGAGACCACCTCATTGAGGAGATGATGAAAGAGTGGCTGAATGTAAAAACACCTGGTCTCCTTACATTCAGCCACTCTTTCATCATCTCCTCAATGAGGTGGTCTCAAAAGTCGCAGTTACAACACACATAAGGCGCACCGCACCAAAGGGCGCACCGCACATTTTGAGGAAAAAAAAAGACGTTTAAGTGCGCCTTATAGTCGTGAAAATACGGTATATTTAAACAAAATAGTTTAAAAATCCAAAAGCCTTACTTTAATGACAAATTTTACTGCATATAAACAAAACAAAAGAAATTCATGGCAAGTTTGACCAGAGATATCTCACTGTGACCCTTTTGTAACATTTTGCAGATGAATACCCACCTCTCCAGATGCTCATATCACCTTTGTTGTGACTGCATTTCCTGAAGTTGTCATTGTGTAGGTGACTGCTCAGACTTGGCAGTAAGAAACAGTTCGAAAGAGGACACTTGACCAAAAACAAGAAATGTGCAAATCTACTAGAGGCAGCAGCTAAATAAATACAGAAAAAAATAAATATAAAAACTAATACAAATGTAATAAGCAGCATAGCATGACTTCTACTTTCATTCTTCCACAATTGGTACTTCACATTTCACTCTGTGGTCATCATTAGTGTGAAGCATCTCTGAAAGTTGTCAGAGATGCTTCCGTTCCCAGAAGGCCGTGTACCTCCTCTGTGTGTCCTGCATGCTGCTGATTCAACCTCTTTTCTTCCTGCTCCTCTGCTATTTTGCCCACACACACACACACGCATTCGGTATATGCATGCCCTCACACAGGCACAGACGTTTGTCCCTCCATCCGGTGTATGCAGGGTTTTGCTGTCTGGCAAAGGTTTTGGCAACTACGTTATTTTAGACAGCTGTGAGCCAAACAGAGCGGAATTTATCCCAGAAATTCTATGATAACACTGTGAAACAGATGTGATACCTCTTGCTAATTTGCCAGGGCACGTTTCTGCGAAGGTCCTCTGCAGAACTTTTGTTACTGGTTAATTAAAATTTCAGATGTGAAGAAATGGATACAGCTTCTATTTAGATATAACTAAATTAAGCAAATAATTGTAGTGAAAGATTCAGGTGTGTTGGTTTAAAAAAAAGTAAATGTCAATTTAAATCGGGTTAATGCAATCTTCTTTCTTTTATATAACAAAAAAAATAATAAAGGTTACATTAATACAGCTCTACACTTTGGGAGAATAAAAAAAACAACAACCTTGAAATCTAATTAGAAACATATTTTTTCACTTTTCATTACAATGATATTTCCACAGCACTGAATTAAAAACAATTACTGAAATGTTTAGAAACTGTTTTAAAGCAAATCTTCAAATCTAAAAACTGATATAAGTACAAACAAGTGTAATAATTCTTATTAACTGGTAATTAATAACAATCTCAGTTTAGTCTTCAGATTCAGTTGTTTCTCAAAAAATGGAAAACAGTACATTTAAAAAATAGGTCATATCTAAAGTCCCAAAGCTCTCAAAAGCTGTTGAAATAGAGGCATTACTGCATTTGTCATGATTTTGGTGTTGATGATTTGCCTGACTGCTCATTTCATTCACCTGCCTAGCCCCGCCCAGTTTCTCATTACCGTTAATCTGATCCACCTGCTCCAGCCTACAATTATCCAGCCTTCATCAGTGCCAGATTATTCAAGCCTTTGGTTTGATTGCTTGATCCTGTCCCGTTCTGCCTCTGGACCTCTAAGTCCACCTGTCCCTGTTGTGATCTTATTGCCTGACCTGTCCTCTAACTCCTGCTGGATTCTGCCTGTGTACAGAACCTGGAACTGATTTCTGAGTCCGCTCTGGATTTGCCATTGGCACCTCTTTGGATCTCTTATCTCTGGCTCTCACTACCGAGCACATCTTCGACACTGGCTTTGGCTTCACCCTCTGTATTATCCTGCCTACTTTCATCTGCTCGGTTCTGATCTCTGACCTGTTCTCCAACCTCAGGGACTTCAATGTCTTGGACTCTCTAGCTGGTGCCCACCTTGTCTTGTTGGCACCCAACCAGCTGGAACAAACATTAATTCCTTGGGCTCGGACTGAACCAGCTTAGTGACTCCCATGTTCATTATCATCATCTGCCTGACGTGGTCACTAACCTGTGTCCTCACCTAACCTGCAGATGTTCCTGCCTTAGACACCCTCGCTGTTCAGTAAAGATCTGTTTTTTAAATAAATGTTTTTGACTGTCTGTCTCCTCAAAAACTGGGTGGGTCGTCTTATTCTGAGCCTTGGCGGCATTAGTCTATGCTCCTTAAAGAGAAAACTTTATTCACTCTAGCACATTTTTGTAACATTAAAAAGGCTTTAAACTTTGGAGTGGAGTTAGATTAAGCTTGTCAGTGTGTAGACTGCTGGTTATCGAGATGGTATGCTGAGCTTTATGGGGAGATCCAGTGGACTGCGTGAGCTGATACTAGAGCTTCACTCAGGGACCTAGAAGATGGAAGTCCAGTTTGAATAAAACAGGTTGAGAGAACCTATCCATGACGAGCAAGCATGAAGCTACTATGGAGAGGAAAAACTCCCTGTTGGGAAGTACTCTCTGGCAGAACCAGGCCCATCATGGCGGTCTTCTGCCAGACCAGTTAAAATGAGACACGGAATGCAGGAAGAGTCTGGGAGAAATGACACTCTGATGAAGTTTTAGCTACGATGGCGGAGGTGAGGCGGGAGGTGGGTTGAAATGGGGTCATCTGAATTAAGTCACACAGCGCATCCACCGCCTGCGCACAGAAGCAGACAAGTTGCGGATCTGAGGCCTTATAATATGAACTTTGGATCTTGATTGGCTTTCGTGGTTCAAAGCTGGTTCAAAGCTGATTGGCTGTGTTGTAGGTGGGTGTAGGAGAGAAATCAGTTTCTTCAGTTGAACTTCCACCTAGGCTCCATAAGTCAGCAAACAGAGTCACAATCAACACTAAAGAAAATATTGGTCCTGCTAAGTGTTTTAAATAGTTTGCTGAAGGACAAAGGTACTATTATCGATACTGTCCGTTTTGATTAGCCTTGTGGATAATTTGGCTTTTATGAAATTTCAAAGCTCAATTTAATCATGTACATAGCTTTAAATCTCTTCTAAGTTGCAGATCAGATTGCATGGTGCAAACATTAAACTTCAGCAGCCAATACAGTCTTTCTTTCACTATTGATGTTATTATTAAGGTCTAAAACACTTAGATTTTGAGGGAAAATAATTTTTTTTCCCATACTGTGGTAGAGTGAAAAGAAGAGAAATGTGATTTAAAAAATCACTTTGAGAAGTTTACTGCATAATGTAACTGCCTAGAAAAGTAAAAAATAGCACTATTTTAAAGGGTGTATTAAGGGTTGAAGTTTGGACGTCGGATTTTTATCCTACTTGAGTAGGATCGTGTAGGAAATTAACTAATCTAATCACTGAAACTAAATATTTACTTGAATTCCTTTAACAGGAAGAAGCCTCTAGCAGATCCAGGGACAGGGTGAGAGTCCTTTCCAATGCATGAAATGGGTCATCTTTATAGTATATGTTCAGTGTTTCGGTAATCCCAAGTCATAGTTGTAATCCTCTCACACAACAAAGAAATTTAGCTTTTTTGTTTTGACTGTTGTCTCATTTTGACTGGAGGTTTATTTTAGCTTTCAGTTTAATAATTGAACTATATATGTACAAACTTTCAAAAATGCATTAAAACTCCATCAATCCATGCCTGTCATCTCTTATCATTTTTAATCTCTTAAATGCCATCACCAAATAGGGTGACTAATCAAACTTCTGATTTCCCTCATCCACACGTTGCCTGTCTACCCTGAAATTGATTTCAGCATCTAAATGATGCATTTTGAATCATAACTAGACCCTGTGCTTGCAGATATTAATGGGATTTTAATCCCATAAGAGACAGAAGACAGTTTGAGATTGTCTTCTGGCTACACCTTAGGGTTGAATAATGATAAGTAACAGCCTGCCAATAAAGTGGAAGCAAACTGCCATCATGAGAAATGCTGTTAATTTTAGTTTTTGTCGTTTTTTTTATTATCTTAATGCTTATTTCCATGCAAATTATCTATTTTATCTTTCAAAACAACTTATCTTTCAATTTTAGGTCAGACTACCCTTTCACATAGCAAAACTAATATGTTAATGCACACCTGTAGTCATGTTGTCTGCCAAAACTAATCAAATCGAAAGTTTACCAGTGTGAAAGCAGAGCTTGGATTATTCACAATCAAAGTATCCCCTGTCTGCACAAACTGCAATATATTTTTGCATAAATCACAGACTTCCATCTTTATATTTCAGTCATAAATACTTTCTTGCGTTTTCTAACTCTGTTGCTTTTACCCCCATCAGCACTAAACCAAATGTCTTTAATAGAAAGTGTGGAGATTGTTGGCATAAAATAACACCCACTGGCTCTGAATGGCACAGTAATATCTCATTCCTTTTGTCCTCTCAGCCTCACCCCTCACTCTCTGCATCACCATCAGATATTCTTTTACAGCGGTCTCTGAGGGAAAAATGGAGGGAGGCTATGTGCTGAGTACTGACCCACACTGAGTGTATAGAAACTCTCCTCTCCACCCTGCTCTAATTCCTAATTTTACCCACAGCATCACACACTGAGACCAAAGCACACACATGAGCAGCTCAAAGCCCTCTGAATCTTTGTTTTTTTCCATTTACCACAGCATTCATACTTCAATACACCACTGTGCTGAATTTCTTTTTCTGCTTCATTCTCACCTGTCTGAACCTCTCTATGTTAATATTATTTTTTCCTACCTGACTCAGCCGCATACACTTAGGGTCTTATTTTATTATTTGGATCATCACTAACCAGGAATGTATAATGTTGCACAGAGCCCCAATCAATCAGCCCTTGACCACCTGCCTGATTATCATTTGCAAATTGACTCCTTTCCTTGTACTTCTTTTTTTTATTAATTCAGCCTCAATGCCTGGAGAAATAAGACACAATAAAACCATGCAAAAATATTTACAGCTGCCTCCTTTTTTTAGTCCTTAGAACCCAAATGTTTTAAACTCATAAAGGAGTACTGCAGCTTAGATTTTTAAAGTTCTATAAATGTGCTACTGGTAATAGCTTCTATAGCTCTGGAATTAAGATATACTTTACCAATGAGTGTGAATTATCAATGTATCTAGAGCAATAGATGGATTATCACTTCCCGGGCTAATCATGTGGCACAACAGCTCAAGGCCCAGAAGCTCAAGGCCTGCAAAAAAAAAAAATGTATCTGTCCGTGTAATATATCTATTATAAATGGCTTGCCAAGTGGTTATGCAGTGGTATTGCCAATCATACTAAATATCTCATAATTCACCTCATCTGCTGCAAACTCAGGACATGAGTTTTTATTCATCTGCTTAACATCAATTCTGTAGACTGTCTTTCCTGCTTCATCTCATTGTTAGCTTAAGTTTGTCAAAATGTCTTATCTTTCAAAAAATGAACTGCAATATGATTTTAAATACATACTTATTCATATAATCCCTGTAATTTTTTACCAAAAGTAAGTCATATTTTTCCTGGTGTCCATTCCATTCCAATCCATCACAAATTATGCAAACACATAGGTGAGGCACAGGAAGGCAACATACCTCATACTTGTCTTAATTATTATTATTATTTTTAGAACAATTTCTTTTAGATTTCCTAAAGAAATCTAAAATAAATTGATTTCTTAATAGGTTTAAAAGAAGAATTAACCTTACATCTGGCGGCTAATTACTCCAATGTGAGACAGCCCCGTAAATATATGTATTTTTAAACTCATTAATTTTTTGGCAGACACAAATAGAAAGATCTAAATCTTTCCTTTTGCTAAAGCTATATCTGCTAGAATTGAACTGTAGTTTGGATCAAGGGGTAATGGTTTGTGTGACATTCAGATTTTTATGTAAGGACAACACTGAACAAACCAATCTGTCCTTGACTTTCATCTATTTGAGTACAAGAATCAAATCTTATCTATTCTTTTAAAACTAAGAAATATAAATGTATAGTCATCGGGGCAGGCTATATTGAAAGACATGTTGATATTTTCATCACTGATAGAGATACATCTTGCCATGTTAAAGCCATCTTAGACCCTGATCTTCAAAAGGGTTGTGCATATAAAAACATACCCAAACTAGTTTGCACATGCAGAGCAGATTTTCAAAGAACGTGCAAAGTGATTTGTTTATTCAACTCAGCAGGCAGTGGGTTCAAACCTTTTTTTGCATGTGTACCTTCATCAATATACAAGTCATATTCTAACGACCCAGGTAGCCAAATTAATGGGTGGGGGATATGAAATTGAAAATATATACCAAATATGTGACTATTCATCCTGCCAATGTTATTCTTTTGCAAGTATCTAAAACTGCATTTTAGATAGGCATTATTAAAATTGAGATATCTGGAATTCAGATTTAACTAGTTAGTAAGTAGTTGATTTCTGTATTTCTACGAACAGAAATATATTTCTAATGTTAAGAATTAGATTTTTGGATATCTGTAATGTTATATTCATTTTGGATATCAGAAATTTTCATTATAACTAGTAGCAATTCTATTATTGAGATCTGAAATTTCTCATCAGAATTCATTTTCAGATAGGAAGCGCAAACAAGGACTGGCTGGTGCTGGGTGCATTCGAATTCCTGTGATGTGTTTTCCAAGCACACGGTCTACCTGGACTGGGTGGTCCTTTAAAGTCTGTGAAAATAAGGAGATCGGAAGAGTTTGGGCTGTGAATTCAAACAGGTCTAGCCTATGTATAAAAAAATATATCTGCAAAATCTTTTATATTCAACTACAAAAAATACTTAGTTAAGCAAAGTGAGCAAAATAACAATTAAAAGATAAATATCATATCAGATTTATAGTCCTCACACTGCAGATATATTAGATTCTGTCCTTTAATTACAACCAAATCCATTTAGGCAGTAACAGATAGAAACCTTTAGATAAATCAAACATTACCCGCCACATATCTCATTTCAATTCAATTCAGTTTATTTATATAGCGCCTATTCACAACACATGTCATCTCAATGCACTTTACAATTCAACCAAATCATACAGTCAAATT
>NW_015151162.1:26468-31555 GCF_000732505.1 Cyprinodon variegatus | reverse complement strand
ATAGATTAGAGCATACGTTAGAGATTAAACTAACAGATTGTGCAGAGTGGGAGAATAAAGATAGAATGAAGCAGAATATCTGACTCAATAACCATTTAAAAAACAATCTTCATTCATTTAAGATGGAACTATTCACATACCTGTATTATATTAAACTGCACTTCCAATATTCACCACTCTTCGGTGCTAAATACGTTTTTCCTCTGAGCACAGAGCAGCCGGCTTGCTTGGTCTTGCAATGAATGTTGGGATCACCAAGGATGGATAGGATACACCAGACCCATCCTTAAAATCGGGCAAAAAGAAGGATGCATTTGTATACCACATAACGAGGAGTCTTGGAATCCAACTAGACCTCGGTGCTGCGCTATGACGTCATCGATCTACGAATCTGTCTTTCGGAGGATGCAGCCCATGAATACGAAAGCACCCTCTTTCTTAAATCCCTCCTGATGAGGTGGAATAAGGAATGCCTGTGGCTCATCTCAGAAGGAGGATTCGCTGTGCCACCCAGTGGAGGGGTTGAGAACAGTCAGACTATTGTCAGACTACAGTCGGTCAACAAAAGTTTTAATTTTGGTGAAAACTTTTTAACTCTCCACTAGAGAGTTAAAACGGGTGTTTGAAATATAATATTTTGTGGTATTTTTAGGTTTTAATTTTATATTTTTAAGGGTGTCCCCTAGGAATGCGTATTTGTTGTTTTTCTAAGTGTTTTTAATGTTTGTCTGCATATCATATGTGCATTCTAAGCCAATGTCTCAAAAAATCTGTTCTGATTAAGTAATGACAATAGACTTCATTCTTAACTGAAGTTTTTTTCCCACAAACTCATCCTTAGTTATCAAACAGACCTGTAGCAATGGTTGCTGAACGGCTGCATCTGAGTGTCATCTGAGGTTCTAGCTGGGTAGAATTTAAGGCTACATTTTATACAGTATCATAGAGGCTTATTTTTCATTTTAACTGGTATTAATCCAAACAAACAGAATCTTTTGCATTTTACTTGTTGAAGTTCTCTAGCAGAGAGCTTAGGGACGTTTTGCTCCCCTTACAATTCTGTTCACAGTGCTCTAGTGTAGTGGTTCCCAACCCTTGTCCCCAGGGACCCCTTCCCTACCTGTTTTAGATATAGCTCTGTTCAAGCACACCTGATGCACATTATGGTTCCTCTTCTGCAATCAAGTGTTGCAGAATCCTGAGTATCAGGGTTGGGAACCACTGGTCTCGAGTAAGAGGAAAATAGTTCTTTATCAAGGTTTGCTGCTGGTGGCTGAACGGAATGGGCATCTGTGTCAATGGTCATTGCCATGTAAAAAATACTTTCACATGTACATTTATTAAGGAATTATTTTCACTACCAGTTTTGTGTGAAAGGAAATTCAAAAACAACATTTGACTTACCTACAGGAATTCAAATTTGAATAGATTTACCAAAAGTTTTTACTGACACTATATTTAGTTACTGCAGTGAATGATTTTACCATTTCAAAACCTTCTATATATGCTTACCTGAACTTGCTCTCTCTCACTCTCTCTAGCGGTGTGTCTTTAAAAAAAAAAACAAAACAAAAAACACTTAGAATGTTTGTTTGCCATTATATCTAAAAAAAAATGTTAAAGTTACCATACTTTTATATTGTGTTTGTACATAATGTAAGATATGTTAATTCAAGTTAACCAAGGGAAATCAATTACAATATTTTATTTTCTATTTTGCACTAAAACCAGTTGAAGAATAATTTGCTGCAATTTTACAGACAGAAACCAATAACCACCTGTCCCAGCCAAGAAACAGAGCATGCAGAACATACCCAGAAAAAAAAAAAAAAACACATAATAAAATGACTGATTCAAGTTTAAACAATAATGATCTTCAGAAAAATAAGTGAATACCAAGTAAGCGCATTGAGTGAATTGGTGCAATAAAAACTGATAGATCTGGGTTAAAAACCCAGGAATGAATTTCTGAACAGCCAGAAATTTAGACCATCCATTTATTGAAGTGCTTGAGTCTTTTGGGACACATTTTCCGAATTAGAATTACCTATTTAGCTTTTTTCTAGTAAAGTAATTACTTTATCAAAACCCTTGGGTGGAATAAATAAATTATAGAGAAACTAGATGCCAAAGCATTGCTGCTATATAGACCCAGCATGTCTGATTTAAATTTTAATGGATCATTGATCCAATAAAATTCAAACTTATTAATTTGCTAGTTGCTGTTACAGCTGTTGAATAACAAAATGTTGTATACTTTGTATACTACCAATTGACAGGGCAATAAAAAAAAACAAAAAAAAAAAAACATTCCAGGTGATTTCAATGCAAACTATCCCTGATAGTGAAAAAAATTTCTTCTACGCCACCAAAGTTATCCAATAGATCCCTGCTTTTTCAAGGGCAGGAGCATTATGAATCCCTATTAGTCCATCCATACACATTTTACCTACTGATCTTTGTAAAGCAAGCATAGCAGACTTTCAAATTTAGGTTTAATATTTTATTAAACAAAATGAAACCTGACTTACACACAAGGGACATCCAGCATGACCTAACTGCATCTCTACCCCATGAAAGATCATCATTATCTAAAATAGTTTAACCTGTTAGCTCTCATGTCCCATCTGTGGGACATATGTAGTTTTTCCAAATTTGCAGCCTCATACTGCAACATTAAAGCTGCTGTCCACCATTACAAACCATTTTTTAGATTTGTAATGGTCCCAGCTTCTGGCTAGAATAGCTGCTGATTGATTAATGTTTTTTCGGGAATTCTTGGTGTTGTTTTGTTTGGCCGCTTATACAGTAGAAACAAGGGTGAAATCTTTTGAATTCTATAAATATACTTTACATTGTATTTATAATATGCATGCAAAAATTGTGTTTCCTCTTGCTATAACCTATTTGTATTCTGGTAGCAGTTTTCTTGATTCACTGAAAAATGTAGAGCTCACAAGAGCTACACAAGTATTGCACTCAAGTTTACCCCCACTTGTTCGGTACAAATTTGCTGCACATACAGTTTCAGTTCCAGTACCTGACTGCGGTTTCAGGTACACTTTGTGCACACAGTCGGGAAGTCTTATTTCTGCCCATGGTTTGGATGATCTTTAAATTATTTGCAGTCTCTTATTCTTTATTTACCAGTAAAAAAAAGAATATTAGAGTAAATTTTTTGCTAAATCTTGTGCCAGTATTTAAGTGAAGACATGAAACCAAAATACTGACATGATCTCTGCTTTTTATACCTTGTTGTTTTTGTTGATAATCTACAGTATTTACAGAAAAATAAACATTTAAAGGAGCAATAAGTAAGAAATGTCCTGAAAAATGTTCTAAATGTTCGTAACACTCATTTTAAACAATTGATCCTTGCCATCAAAAAAAAACTTAGTCAACTAGGCCTAGTCAGATCTCTTTAAATTGTTGCTCCTACCTCCTGTTCATGCCCCCTATCCCTTCAACTTTTGCGCGGTCAACAGTAAGAACACTATCCAAGGTAGAAAAGGAAGCCCGCGCTGCAGTGCTGAATCTTTACATCCTTTATCCTTATGGATGTCATTGTATGACAATGTGATGAACATGCGCATTAATAATGCCGGTCAAACCGCAGGAGCTCTTGATTATAAAGCCCAAAACATATGAAGTCTACTCTTGCCTTTGTCCAACATAGTAGCTGCAGTGAAGAGAAAAATATTTTTGTTAAACTCTGTGAGGTGGGCTGTGCCTATATGTCCTGTCACACAAAGAATGTGGGAAACCTTATCTAGCCACTAGAAATGTCAGGAGGTCCAGATGCTAAATAAACTGAAATTTAGAAAGACTATTGCTTTTTCTTTCAGCACTATTCAGACAGTACTAACTGTGTTATGGCAACCGGTGACACCCTTCCACAGTGGTTTAAGTGTTCCTACCAGTTTACAGTATTTTTAGCCGTACACATACAGTGCAGACCTACTTTAGTGTCTTGCCCCTGTTTAGTTCCTGGTCCCTGAGGGAATGAGAATTCCGAGGAAGCCAGAAAGAGAGGCAGACCGGAGATAGTCTCAACAATACCTAAGAAGCCTTTTTATCCTTTAAAATTATTTGCAATAAAACTTACTAGTGCTGATTTGTCTTCACTCTTCCTCTTGAATTTAGCTGCCCAATGTCCTCATTTCTCTTTTCTGCAACTTGCACAACACTCTATGAAAAGGAAGGTGGGATTTCTAGGTGTCATTATTACTTATTGCTTCTTATTGCTGTTTTATTTTCATTGTTTTAGTATTTTATGCTTTTGCTATTTTGATAAATGCTCTAGAAATACTGTTGATATTTTTTTTTTTTATTGTAAATGCATTGGCTTGTTTACACCTGGCAAACTACTTGGCCAGGACATCCACATAAAATAGATTAACAATCTCAATGGATTTCCTTCCACATAATATGAAGCTCAAATAAAAATCAAACACAAAGGAGTGTGGAAAAAATACCTCTCTTTGTTTTTATTACTCTATTTAAGTGTTTTTAATTATCAAGTTGATTTTGAAAACCATACAAAATACAAGTGAAAAATACTGATTTCATTTATTTCAGGGAAAAGTATCTCCAAGGCAACCCAGCTTTAGGTGAAAGATAGTTTGAGATTTCTTTTTTTTTCAGCATTTTTTATTGTCATTAAACTGTCACCAGTACAGTGCAATGAAATTCATTCTCTGCATTTAACTCTGCATCCCCTTGGGGAGCAGTGGGCTGACAACATGGAGCGCAAGGGGAACAGTGTGGTGTTAATGGTCTTTGCTCAGGGAGCCAGAGTGGCAGTCTGTGGGAGAGGGGCTCGGACCCAGAACCTTTGGATTCCTAGCTCTATACCCCAACAACTAGGTCACCACTCCCCCCATCCTTGCAATAATCATAACATGAAATCAGTTACTTAAACAGAACCTGTCTGTCAACATGAAATAGATCTCAAAAAGCAGCCCAGTCAACTCTATTAAAGCAATTATAACCAATGTTAAGAAGAAGAACCTTGTAACTTTGAAGAAAGATAGCTGACGAGCATACACTCACCGGCCACTTTATTAGGTACACCTGTCCAACTGCTC
>NW_015151162.1:21468-25289 GCF_000732505.1 Cyprinodon variegatus | reverse complement strand
CAATATGGACCAAACTACCTGAGAAATGCTTCCAGCACCTAGTTGAATCCATGCCACGAAGAATTGAGGCAGTTCTGAAGGCAAAAGGGGGTCCAACCCGTTACTAGCATGGGGTACCTAATAAAGTGGCCGGTGAGTGTAGTTGGTTTATAAAGTTAACATGATTTGTTTGTAGTAGGATATCATAGCAGGAAAACACGGAGGTGAATCAACAATGTTTAATAAAAATCAAAAGCGTGAAGACCGAGGCATGGGTAAACACAGGACTGGTAGAAATGGGAAGGGACAGACATCAAAACATAATGCCTACAGTATTAGACACATATTAGGGTGTAGAATTATTAGGTTCATGGTAAAATAGGTGTTTCACATATAGGTCAAAATAGTATTGTTTTTCATTCCAATTCTTGTCTTATTTAAAAAAAAAAATATATATATATATATTGTTTTTTAGCACTTTAACACGAACATTAAAGGTACAGTGTGTAATTTTCAGCAACATCTAACATTTCGCATCATTCACATCACCAAGCTTGTCAAGTAATGACAAAGTTTGTATAGTTAATTTCATTGAAAGTATATTATTAGTCTGTGCAGGATAAAGATTTAGTTTTTAAAGGCCCAAGATAGCGAATATACCCATTACTTGTTTCATATTGGCATAATGTTTTAATAAGCTGCTTAGTATAGTGATATAAGAAGAGTAAGTAATTGTAGTCCTTTAGTTATATAGCACAATCGTGTAGTTTGGAAGCATATAAATTACCCGTTTACTGAGTCTGTGGCACAGGGATTATTGGACGAGGACTAGGGAGATGAACAGGGCGAGGGACAGGGTGCTACTGGGATAACTGGGGCAGAGGAGGAAAGATCTGAAGATCTCCAATGGAGCCGGACAGAAGTAACCGAATTGTATCCACAAAACTGTTTTGGTGTATACCTACATGGTCTGAGAAATATTCCTAAATCAACATGTTTTATTTACAGTTCTGAGCACTATATATATATATATATAGTTAAGTTATGTGTTTCTCTATAACCTGCTATAGTATAAAGTAGTCACATTCAAGCGTACTGGGTATCTCTACAGTCACTAGTTTGTCAGCTCTGGGCTACTATGGTGCAAAGATTTCTGCTTCCATAAATGCAAGACCCACTGTTTTGTAATTTTAAATAGCAAATCTATAAGTTAACATAAAGATTGAGACCCTAGTTCATATATGATAATAACTATCATATTTGTGTATAATATATTACATTTCAATCAGTAAATCCCTTTGACTACTACATATGTCAAGAAAAAAAGCTTTTCTTTACTTAGATTTAATTAGATCATGTTTGTCCCATTTTAACATCTGTTTCGCGATCTAAAACAAATAAATTGGACAAAACACACTTATGACATTTTTTAAACTGTAATAAATTGACACAATGCCTGACATATGTGTACAAATTATTGTGTAGACATGAATCATTTTTCATAAAAAGATACAAATTAGTTTTATCTTTAACTGTGGTGTTTACAGTGTGAAGGTCTTTTGAGGTGTTTGCAATACCACCCTGTTTGCCCCTATTAAGTGCTGGTATCAGCAAATTAAGTGTGTGCAGATAGAGTTGATTCAGCTCTGTGATCCACCTCCACTGTTGGCTGATCATCCACTTCTTCTCGCCCACATTATGCCTCTGTGTCTTCCAAACTAAGCAGACAGACACAATAAAGACTTAACCCTTTAGAGGGCACTCAGTGAAATACTTTGAAAATCACAATTTCATGCGAATAGTGTTATTGGAACCCAGGACACTACCTTATTAACTTTGTAACATAAAAAAAAAATGGATATTTTGAATGGCAAAAATTGATGTCAATGTAATAACAAGAAACACCAACTTATATTTAGAAAAATAACAAAAGTGCTTCTATAAGAAATTCATTAAAAACACACTGATAGTGAAAGAAACACTTTTTTTGGGGTACAAAACCTTAGAGGCATTAATGCTGATACTGGCACATTTTTAGGCTAATTAACTTTTTAACTTTACTTTTACATTTTCAATGAGCTTTTTACCTTTTTTTTTTTTTGCCTTTTTAACTTTTTTTCCAACTTAATTTGCAGTAGGTAATATATCTTTCAAGGCCAAATATAATTGGTCAAATGCCAAAATAAGATGTAAAACCATGTAGCAGCATCTTTGCTGAATGGCTGGATATAGAGCTTGTTCTTCTAAACCTCACTGGGGGATGGGGGGACTCGATTTGTAAGGGGTATGCAAGTGATCAGAAATGCTAACTTGCCCTATAAAGGGTTAACAGCACATACTTAAACATCCTCTGTTGGGGTTACATCAACTAATCCTCTCAAAAAAATTATTGAGAGGATTAGTTAATTTTTGGGGGGGTTATGATTCAGCAGATAATGAGTCAGTAACAGAGAAGGATCTGCTGGATGTGTTTTATATATAAATTAGGTTATAAATATATATATATACAAGTGAATAAAAAGGTGGTTATTTTGCATAAAACAAAAGTTTACCCCTTTTGTACAAAGTTTTATTCCTTTAGTTCATCATTAAGTTGGAAAACACTGCCACAGTTGCTGTCTTTACTTTTAGCTTCTTCACCAAACTCTTGTGTAGTCTTCAGTGTGTGTTATTCCTGTATTCCCATCTGGGTGCAGCGATGTGTATATCTTGCAGTGCGGCGAATGAACTTAAAGACAGAAGTTCTCCTTTGACTTCACAATGACTTGCTCTGTTTGTGTGTATTCAGCATGTGTGCATGCATACATGTTTATTTGATGTTCTTGCTCTTTCAGAGGGTGGCTAGGTATCATTGTCTTCGACTGCTGCTAGAGAGACTTATCCCCTTCTGCTGTGGACTGACAGCAGGGACTACAGTATGACAGGTCACTGATGTCTGGATGATCTAAGAGGACAGCCTGTGCTGTCTATTCTTCCAAGTTTCTATGTGTGTGTGCATGCTGACATCAAACACAAGTAAGTCTTCAAGAAGGCTTATTGTGGATTGTGTCTGTTCAGAGTAACTTAGATCTTTTTCATAGATTCCATTGTATCCAAAAATGTCCCATAAAATGTATTTGAGCATGCAGCTCTCATTTAAATTTTACTGTAGAGTGTGAAGGAGGGATGAATTACTGCATTCATGCCACCCTACTGCTACTGCTATATGGAATAAGACAAGATAAAAAGATACTCATATGATACTTACTCCCACTCATCTAAACAATTCAGGGAATGCCAACTAGGATAAATTAGTGTGTAAAAAGACAAAAAACTAAACTGCAACATGAAGGAGTCAAGATGTTTTAACCTCTCCTCATAAACTTTTCTTCAGAAGGAAACAATCTAAAACTCTAGCAAAAAGCAGTGAAACATTTTTTTTTTTTAGATTTAGTGATTTTTTTATAAGAAGGTTCAAAAGAAATGATGCAAAATATCTGACTAGTTATATAATGGCTGGGCATAGGAAAACACTGCAATGTAATGTGTAATGTCCACACTTTAATCAAAAGGGGCTTAAAAAATGTTTGCTTCATTTATTCAGCTAGATGAAGGAATGGCAACGGAAGAAATTGAGAATAAACAGTGAATGACGAACTGCAGGGAAAGTTTCACAGTCTTGTGCATGAAAGTTTCACTGAGAATATTGCTTTAATTGACTTTTGCCTGAAGCTTTTTCACTTTACCAATACTTCTAATGATGGAGGGAATGCTGAGAAATGTGAAGCTGTAGCACTAAACATGATTTTCTGAGTGCATACACAGCGAATACAACATTGAACAATGATTTGTCACATTATAAT